>NC_069710.1:34233374-34535874 GCF_027358585.1 Pangasianodon hypophthalmus | reverse complement strand
TTATCTACTGAGTTAAATATAACAAAAAAGACACAAAAATTAATATCAGAGTGACTTAAAAAATAAAATAAAATAAGCTTGTAGATAAAACAAAATAAAAATCCATCAATAAAAATATTTATTTATTTATTGTAATTATTTCACAGAATTAATAAGCAGTCAGAAAAATAAAAAAAAAATTAACTGATTATTTTGTAACTGTTAACTTCTCACTTTGTCTGTTTTAGTCGACTCCAGCACTCATTTATTTATTCATTCATTTATTTATTTATTTTTATTTATTTCCTGTTTCCTTATTTAGGTGTTTGTCTGTTTTTTAAATCCCAATGGGGTGTGTAAACTTTTGCTCTTTGTGGCTAGCTTTAGTCTGTGATTTAGTACAAAAATAAGAAGAAGTGTTTATATTAAATCAGGAAAATCTCACTGAGTAAACCCCTCAGTTATAACACCAACAACAACAATAATAATAATAATAATAATAATAATAATAATAATAATAATAATAATAATAATAATAAAAATACTGTGTGACCCTGAACACGTCACACTGTAATAATAACTAATAAAAACTCAACACTGCTTTATAACAGCACTATAACTAACACAACATGTTTAAACACATCATTTATTGATATAAACTGCTTACTTAAAATAAATAAATAAATAAATAAACTAAACAGAAAGTACAGGAAACCGCAATCTAAGCTCTGTTTAACTTCTGCTTCCTGTTAGCACACACACACACACACACACACACATTAACTAACTTCACCACTCTTCCTCTCTCTAAACACCACTGTAAGAAGCCATAATACTCACTTTTTAGTGTTATTTATCTCCTAACAGTGACAGATTCAGACGCTCATCTCTGTGAAAGTGTCAAAACACACACACTGCTGTTTCACAACAGCTTTTAGCGACGCACCGCGCATGCGTCGTTCGCGAAGGAGTCGACTCTTCAAACTGACTCTTTTGGGAGTCGACTCGCATTTCTGAACAGCCATTGATTTTATTTATTTATGTTTTAATCCGAATTATAATGCTATTTTGATAACAGCAAAGAGATTTCATTGAACAGTGTAAACGATCTATGGACAAAGATAAGCAAAAAATAAAATAAAATAGCGAAGTGTCGGTTGGAAGTCGAAAGAATCAGCTCTTAATGTTCAACTAAACGGAGTGACTCACAGTGACACAGCGTACGGTGTCCCGAACAGGACAAATTGCACGCGTTTCGTATTTTCGCTCTGACACCACATATATGATTTTATATTTTATACTATTCTAAAGTGTTTTTTGCTTTATGTCTTATATATTTTTACATTCAGTGTTTTATAACTTAAATTATATTGTCTTATATTAAGTTATGTCGTCTTGTATAGTTATAACATATCGTTATATCGTCTTGTATAGTTATAACATATCGTTATATCGTCTTGTATTATAATGTATTGTTATACTGTCTTGTATAGTTATAACATATCGTTATATCGTCTTGTATTATAATGTATTGTTATACTGTCTTGTATAGTTATAACATATCGTTATATCGTCTTGTATTATAATGTATTGTTATATCGTTTTGTATAGTCAGAACATCGTTATATCGTCTTGTATAGTTATAACATTGTTATACTGTCTTGTATAGTTATAACATATCCTTATACTGTCTTGTATAGTTATAACATATCGTTATACTGTCTTGTATAGTTATAACATATCGTTATACTGTCTTGTATAGTTATAACATCGTTATATCGTGTTGTTGCTCTTTTTGTGCTGGAACCTGCTGCCAATTGAAATTTCGATTGAAAATATTAATGCAAATTCTGGAGACATAATGGTGGAGTTTTTTTATGCTAATATGTTTTTGTTCACCTTGTTAACCATGTACTGAACTGTATTTTTTATTTGTAGAGATCTGGAAGTGTTACATTTACAGTATAATCAGTAAAGGTGTGATTACGATCTCACACACACAAGTACACAAGTAATAGAGGAATAATGGAAAAGAAAGAGTCACAGGACAAAGCCCTTTGAAAAGCATAATAAGTCCCTGCGGTACTGCATCAGCCACAAACGCAGACTCTGTTGCAGGAGCAGGAATTCCATGTTTTAATAAAAATTCAGAATAATTACAAATTGATCTGTTTTGATTGAAAGGTTGAGCTATAAATAGAATATCATTTCTAAACCAACAGTCAAAGAAAAGAGGTTTGTTTTTATAGTAAAAAGTCCTTGTTACTCCAGATGGGATACGTGTGAGGGGTGAATAGCATCTGTTTATGCAAAAAGGGGTCATTGGACAGGGATTTTTCATCATCATGGTGTTGTAATTGCATATGAATTAAATCCTTCAGCCATCTAACTTTGGAAATTTCCGAGTTCTGAGAAACACCCCTGATCTTCTACATCAGTGGTCATTCGGGGGGGAAAGTAAATCTGTCACATGACTTTAATCACATGATCCTCAGTCAGGCCGGAGAGGAACAGCAGCTGGAACAATCTCTCAGCTTGCTGTTTATTTGAGTACTGTGAATAAATAGTGATGGCAGGCCAGGGGAAGCTGATCGCAGTGATGGGGGATGAGGACACCTGCACCAGGTTCCTGCTGGGAGGAGTCAGAGAACTGAACAAACACCTCAAACCCAATTTCCCGGTGGCGGAGAAGGACACCAGCGTTATGGAGATAGAGTAGATTTTTAAGAGTTTCCTGACTCGCAGTGATAACAGGATCATCCTCATCAACCAGTTCATTGCTGAGATGATCCGACACGTGATCGACGCTCATGTGCAGTCCATCCCCGCCGTGCTGGAGATCCCCTCTAAAGATCAGCCGTACGATGCCTCCAGAGACTCGGTCCTGCGCAGGGCTAAGGGCATGTTCTCCTCAGAGGACTTCAGATAAACAGCCATGATGGACTGGTCACGATTCACAGAGGTTATTTATCACACACACACACACACACACACACACACACTTATACAGGATACACCGTGTACTGAAGCCTGACTGTGCAAAAAATATATAAGAAATAAATGTAATAACTCGAATTACCAACAATGTGTTCAATAAGTATAAATACAAATATATAAATATAAATGTGGATTTTGTCTCTCTTTTCATTACATTAACTACAACAAAAAGATAAAAAAAGAAAGATGTGTTTATTGCATTAAAAATATTGTCTATCTTGTGTATGAGACTTCAATCAACTTTTATTTAATCGTCATTAAAATTATTAAAATTGGTGTAAAAAAAATCTCATTGAAATGAATTGTTTACTAAAAATACATAGAGTCACGTGACTCGCTTTCGGCGACCTGCGGCTTTAAGATGACGTAGCGCGTTCTCATTGGCCGTGCGGAGGAGTGACGTCACCCGTGCGCCCGCTAGAGGAAGAGACAGCGGTGGTGTCGAAGGGGCCATAATAATAATAATAATAATTATTATTATTATTAGTTTAAACCCTCCTCCTCCTCCTCTTTTAATAGCAGACCGTTGTTTAAATATAGGATTATTATTTTTTACAGTTTATATGCTTTATGTTATAAAGGAGAAAGTACCGCGCGTGGTAGTTTAATCGGCAGGAAGATGTCGGCTCAGGCTCAGATGAGAGCTCTGCTCGACCAGTTAATGGGAACAGCGAGGGACGGTGAGTAACCAGCTAGCATTAGCACTAGCATTAGCACTAGCACTCTGAGAGGCTGGAAAGAGGCGAAACCCGCTCATTATGGTTCCGTGTTTAATGTCTTTATATGCATTTCACGACTTTCCTCTCGAAATGCGGCCATTTAACGGTTACATCCCAAACACTGTATTCATCCGACCCACAAGCTGTTTATTTAGCATGCTAATGCTAAGCTAATCGCGTAGACTTGGGCCTACTTCACGGATAACTCAGCACAATTATACCAACTTTATAATGGTATCATATTAGCAATAACTATGTATACTCATATATATATCTGTCATATTTATAGACTTTATATATATATATATATATATATATATATATATATATATATGTTTAAAATGTATATTTTTTGATCAGTGAACTTGTATGTTTAGATATTAGCGTTTGTTAACATTACAGCTATATAGTTAGCGGTAATCTCGTTTCGCCCCCCTCCGCCCTCCCCGAATATAATGAAATCTCGCGATATTATATTACGCGGTTTTTTTTTATGAAACGCGAGATCACTTTTTCAACTTTTTCCACTAATAATTTCTGAGATATATTTCTATTTTTTTAAATAATAATGGTGTGAAATGCCACTATTTTGTCCATTTGAAGTACTAGAAGTGGTTTTGCTTCACAAGAATAAAATAAATTTGAAAAAAATAAGTAAAAATGCTGTCAGAAATCAACACTGAGTCGCGCCTATGCTAAGCTAACTGCGAACAATGGCCTTAGCAAAACTGCTAGCTGTTAGCTGATCATTTAACGGCCATAAAACAAATAAACAAAGTAACTCTTTACTGTATAGATTATTTTTTTTAAAAATTGACTGTTTACATGTTTTTTTTTTAACATGGGATTTCATGTCATATTAAAGAATGTGGAAAAAAAAAAATCAAAAGTTAATGGATTGTCCATGTTTAGTAATGATGCTATGAGTGGGGAAAAAAAAGATAAAATATACCTGAAAAAAATCTTTATAAAATTATTTAATATTCAGACAATTTAACCTTCAACAAAATATAGCCATATTCTTAATATGTACCAAATTTAAAAAACAAAATCTATCTTCAGTAAACTAGTAAGGAGTTCATTGAAGTATATTGTTTACTTTTTATTTAATTTTGTATCTTTTTGTTTAATTGTGTATATTTTTATTTAATTTGGCACTTTGTATGGAAAGTTTGTAACGATATATCGGAAACATTAAGTAAATAATCTGGAAGTGAACAGAAATCAGGATAATGATTAATATTAAATGACAGTAAAGATTTTGGAGGTGATTTAAATCTTATATTCTCTTAAAAACACTCGTTAATTAATAAGAGTTAAGCTATGTTCATATGTACAGCGAGTTTATCGCTGCAAGTCGCCAGTAGGCGTTCCTACTACTGGTTGCCATAGTAACATTTACCAGTGGGTGGAGCAGCTAGCGTTCCACTTTTGACAACCAATCAGTTTTCTTGCTGCTGAAATTAAACATTGCTGGGGGAGAACGAAAATGCAAACGCCAGTTAGCTAGCTGATGGCCTTAGCGTGTTAAAGCTACGCATCACGTGCGCTCTCTTATCGTCTTCACTCCCATTGGTAGTTGCTGCACCGAGTCGCTCCAAATTTGCATAAAGTTAAACTGCGTTCACGGAATTGCCGTAATTACTAGATCACAACCCAGACGTTTTACTCAGAATTGTTCACGTTCTCAGGTTCGGAATTATGGAATATTACGGAGTTATGCTTTGTTTATACACTAGAATGAATTCGTGTGAGATGATGTTAACAATTGCAAAATACTTGATTTAATTACAACATGAAATCAAGTGTTTATGCTATTGCTAAATATTGACGAACCCAAAGCGAATCGGGTAACAATAACGTTGTTTATTAATAATGCAGGTGTTAGTAACGTGTTGTTGCAAACCTAAACAAACAACAATAATAAAATAATAATAACAGTATTAGCTGTATGAAAAATTAAACATTACCACAATATAACAAGTAACCGTCTGTGCTAGCTACATTAAACTGTAACGTATATCTTGTATTATTAAGACACTAAAAATAGTCAATTATATGAATTATTACACAGAAATATTATGAGTAGCTACTTAGCTACGTTTTGCAGCTGAAGCCACCGCCATTTTGAGTGTTTCCGTACGACATTGCAGAAGAGTGAAGTTGGAGCTCTCAGAAAATTCCTGGTTTAGAAAAGTTACGAGTTCTACAAGGACGTGAACGCTTTTTACAAGTTGGAATCTCGCAATCACGGTAATTACGACATGGCATGAACGCAGCTTTTTCCCAACTTTGTCATGTCGCTGGACACGCCCTCCTAGAAATTGAAGTTGAACGTTCACTTTGTCGCTGTATGTGTGAACGTAGCTTTAGACGGTTAAAAACAGGAAGTGTGAGTAATATCTGAATCAGCCAAAGATGTCTTGATCTTCATCTGAAGCTAACGTAAGCCTTTAGCCTCCGGTTTAGCAATAATTCACTCGCTTCAGTTACGTCATTTGTCCTTACTAAAAAAAAACGCTAGTAATGAGTCTGATCAGAAAAAAAAAAAAATGAAAATCACTCCTCACATATAACTCCATCATCAGACTTTAGGCCACGCCCACTGTGCTGGTGCGACATGAGGTAGCTGCAACCTTTCTATGCACGATGTTTACAGGTAACAGCGTGTCGTACAAAGACGGGAAACACATCAGCGAGTCTGTGAGACTCCGATATGCGCTTCAGCTACTTGGTAGCTACACGATCCTGTAAAAAAACGACGTAATCCCATTTTAGGCGGTTGCGATTTCAGCGATGTTTTATGATTATTACTCGTCACGCTGTACGGGATCCCGGTGTAAGTGCTGTCCAGTGCGACGAAGATCCTCTAACGATGGACCTAAGATTAAAGAAAATGAATGATTACGTTCTGCTTACGTCATCAATCAGCGTGATCTGGATATTCAGCTCACGTAGAAAACAATCTCTCTCACACACACACTCTTCACAGTGAACTTGTAACGAAGAGTTTTTTCCTCTCCATTAGCACGTTTCGTTTTTACATTTCTCCATCGCCACTGCCGTGTCTTTAGCCGTCCCGCGAGTTTGCCGTCATCCTATTGGTGGATTTTAGGCGAGAGTCGTATCAGCGTGCGCACTTTTTTTTTTTTTTTTTTTTAACATATATATTAAAAGAGATTTTAATCACACTGTTTTTATAACCGTTAAATGGCATTTCAGAGGAAATCGTGCTTTAGGAAGTGATGATGATGATGATCATTGGCCAATGGGAGCGAGTTAAATTGTGAAGTGTGAGTCGAGCTAAGGGCCTCCACTGCCGCAAAGAGAGAGAGAGAGTGTGTGTGTGTGTGTGTGTGTGTGTGTGTGTGTGTGTGTGTGTGTGTGTGTGTGTGTGTGTGTGTGTATCTGTGTGTTTTGTGTGTGTGTGTGTGAGTGAGTGAGAATGCTGAGCTGAATTCATGTTTCCTGCAGACTGAACAATTGTGGCCCCTTTATTCTATTCATTAAGGTTCAGTGTATCTTTGCCAGCCTACATCAATCTGCACGGGAGTTGCAGAAAAGCCTCATGTTCATCGAGCCGTGAGTCACACATGATTTTTAACGCTGTTATGATCCAATTATAATCACACAGCAATGGTAGTCAATGATATTTGCTTTTCCACAACTTATTCTGTCAGCCACAGTAAAGAGAAATATATAAAAAAAATTTTTTAAAAAAGAGCAGGCGGGCTTTAACGTGCACCGCCGCCGTTTGCGCTGCCTAGTACGCTGACTGACAAGGACTAAATTTTTTTTTAAAAAAAGAAAGAAACAAGGCAATCCTGCGCCGACGCTCTGCACTTTGACTCTTGTGTATGATTCCCAACTTCCTCATTGCAGGTTTGGTCAAGAAAAGCTTTTTAATCTTTAATAAGGCCACCGAAGGGCTGGAGCTCCAGGCGGGTACAGTATGGGAGAGAGAGAGAAAGAGAGAGAAAGAGCGAGAGAGCGCTCGCAGTGTGTATAAAACTAACACTTTACTCTGAGTTCATGCTCTTATTTTCATGTTTGATTTGGTTTTGTGTATTTTCTTTTTTTTTTTTTTTCTTCCCTCACCATGTTGTTATTCACTGAAGGAGTGGAAGCTGATAATCATCTGTGCAATACGTTACGATGTTTAACACGCACAACAAGTTCATCACGAACATCTCCCTTGTGTGTGTGTGTGTGTGTGTGTGTGTGTGTGTGTGTGTGTGTGTGTGCACCTAAAAACGTAAATAACGACAACATAAAACATTAGGTTACTGTCTTTATTAAAAATATTAGCTAGTAATCACATTAAAAAAATTATTTAGCATACTCCGTTTACATCTTAATTTTCCAGATTATTTTATTTATTTTTTTTAGTAGTAATTATTTTTGAACGTCAGAGTTCATCTGTGTGTCTGGCATTAAATCATACAACGTTTTACTTGTTGCCGTGGTAACCTGTCGGCCAGCTCCAGCCTGCCCTCTAGTGGACGGAGCTTTAAAGTGTACTAAAGCTACGTAGGGGTGTGTGTGTGGAAAGCCAGTCCTAATACAGCTTTTTAAACAGGACAGGTTTTATTTCCACACGTTCTAGGAAGCTTGCGCAGATTCCTTTAGACATACTTAGTGTTTTAAAGCGTCCGTGGTAACGGTGTTGTGTGTGTTAAATATCACTGTTTGCCATTTTGAGCCCAGAGGGAATGTTATACATAAACAATACACATCCACTGCCCCAAGTTAAACACACCACTCTGCCTGTGTGTGTGTGTGTATGTGTGTGTGTGTAGCTCAGATCCATGATCAGGCTGTCCTCACTTCAGATAAATATATATATTTTCGAACCATATCTCATCGAGGGCTCTCTGTGAAGACGTTCATTTTGAAAATTATGCCCCGTTTACTCAACTGTAAATTCCCATCATCCCCTCTGCTGTGAGGCCCCGCCCCTTTCCCCAACCAGGTTTAGCAGTGTGTGATGGTGTGAGTGTGTGAGAGGCGTGTTCAGGTGTGCGTGTGTGTTTTCGCTCATTGCGTGTGCGTGTTGCTGTTGCAGGAGACGAGTCTCGGCAGCGGGTGAAGTTCACGGACGAGCGAGTGTGTAAGTCTCACCTGCTGAACTGCTGTCCACATGACATCCTGTCCGGCACGGTGAGCACACGCTACAAGTATTGGCACCCAAAGATCACGTAATATAATCTCCTCTGGAGAGAATAACACCCTAACACTGAGCTTCTTCCTGTCATCTCTCTCTCTCTCTCTCTTGTTCTCTTTCTCTCTCTCTTGTTCTGTCTCTGTCTTTCGTTCTGTCTCTCGTTCTCGCTCTCGTTCTCACTCTCTCTCATTCTCGCTCTGTCTCTCGTTCTCGCTCTCTTGTTCTTGCTCTTGCTCTCTTGTTCTCGCTCTCTTGCTCTCTCGTTCTCGCTCTCTTGTTCTTGCTCTTGCTCTCTTGTTCTCGCTCTCTTGCTCTCTCGTTCTCGCTCTCTCTTGCTCTCGTTCTCTCTTTCTCTCTTTCTCTCTCGTTTTTGCTCTCTCGCTCTCATTCTCACTCTCGTTCTCGCTCTCTCTCGTTCTCCCTCGCTCTCTCTCTCTCTTGCGCACTCTCTCTTGCGCTTGCTCTCGCTCTCTCTCTCTCTTGCACTCTTGCTCTCTCTCTCGTGCTCTCTCTCGCGCTCTGTAGCGTATGGACCTGGGCGAGTGCTCCAAGATCCATGACCTGGCTCTGAGGGCCGACTACGAGATTGCCTCTAAAGAGAGAGATCTGTTCTTCGAGCTGGACGTGAGTGTGCTGCACTGTGTTTGCTGTGTCGACTGTATGAATGAGATCAGCTGTGTAACGACTGTGTCGTGATGTGTACGTTCGCTCTGCGTTCAGGCCGTGGATCATCTGGAGTCGTTCATCGCCGACTGCGATCGCAGAACCGAGCTGGCGAAGAAACGCCTCGCCGAAACGCAGGAGGAGATCAGCGCTGAGGTCGCTGCCAAGGTTAGACCTGTTGTTGTTGTTGTTGTTGTTATTATTATTGTTATTTTTATTATTATTATTATAAAATTACTGTATATTCACCTGTCTTACTCGTTCCCTTCTTTACACGTTAATGTAATCATTGTTTTGAATTTGTTAATTGCAGTAATGTGTAAGACGTGTGTGTGTGTGTGTGTGTGTGTCCGCACGTCAGGCGGAGAAGGTGCACGAGCTGAATGAGGAGATCGGGAAGCTGTTGGCGAAGGCAGAGCAGCTCGGTGCTGAGGGAAATGTGGATGAAGCTCAGAAGGTTCTACAGGAAGTGGAGAAAGTGCGCACTAAGAAGAAGGAAGCTGAGGTCAGCACATCATATAACACACACACACACACACACACACACACACACACAGTGTCGCAGTGAATTCATAGATCGGGATGTACTGTGTGTGTGCAGGAAGAATACAGGAACTCGATGCCTGCCTCCAGTTTCCAGCAGCAGAAGCTCCGTGTGTGTGAGGTGTGCTCCGCCTATCTGGGTCTCCATGACAACGACCGTCGCCTCGCCGACCATTTCGGTGGAAAACTGCACCTGGGGTTCATCCAGATCAGAGAAAAGCTGGAGCAGCTGAAGGTGTGTGGTGTGAAGTGATCTGTACACAACCTGGGAGACATTACAGAGCTCTGTGTGACGTGTGTGTGTGTGTGTGTGTGTGTGTGTGTGTGTGTGTGTGTGTGTGTAGAAAACGGTCCTGGATAAGCAGGAGCGGCGAAACCAGGAGAGACTGAAGCGGAGAGAGGAGAGAGAGCGTGAAGAGAGGATGAGGAGGAGGTGAGGAACACCACCACCATGAGTGTGTGTGTGTGTGTGTGTGTGTGTGTGTGTGTGTGTGTGTGTGTGTGTAAAATTGCCACAAGGGCAATAAGTACTCTTACTAAGTGTAACAGATTTTTTTTTTTTTTTTTTTCGCTTTGTATATTTGCAGGACCAGATCACGCAGCCGGGAGCGCAGGAGGTGAGAAACACACACACACACACACACACACACACACACACACACACACACACACACTTTTGATTTTAATTTTTGTGCTATTTACACATCTGTAAAGAGAATCTGAGTTCTGTTTATCTTGAGAAGAGAAAACTTCTTAAAGGCTCATTGTTTAGTGTTTTGTATGTTGTGTGTGTGTGTGTGTGTGTGTGTGTGTGTGTGTAGGTCTCGTTCTCGTGATCGCGAGCGTGAGCGAGAGAGGAGACGGCGGAGATCTCGCTCGTCCTCCAGGGAGAGACGCAGGTCAAGATCTCGATCCAGAGACAGAGAGAGACGCCGGAGACACCGATCACGCTCCAGATCTCACTCGCACACTCGCAGAGAACCCTCGCACAGGTACACACACTCGCGCAGAGAACCCTCGCACAGGTACACACACGCACTCGCACAGGTACACACACTCGCACAGAGAACACTCGCACAGGTACACACTCGCAGAGAACCCTCGCACAGGTACACACACTCGCGCAGAGAACCCTCGCACAGGTACACACACGCACTCGCACAGGTACACACACTCGCACAGAGAACACTCGCACAGGTACACACTCGCAGAGAACCCTCGCACAGGTACACACACGCACTCGCACAGGTACACACACTCGCACAGAGAACACTCGCACAGGTACACACACTCGCACAGAGAACACTCGCACAGGTACACACACTCGCACAGAGAACACTCGCACAGGTACACACACTCGCACAGAGAACACTCGCACAGGTACACACACACTCGCACAGAGAACACTCGCACAGGTACACACACACTCGCAGAGAACACTCGCACAGGTACACACACACTCGCAGAGAACACTCGCACAGGTACACACACACTCGCAGAGAACACTCGCACAGGTACACACACACTCGCAGAGAACACACGCACAGGTACACACACACTCGCAGAGAACACTCGCACAGGTACACACACTCACAGAGAGCACTAGCACAGGCACACACACACTCGCACATGCACACAAACGGGGGGACACACTGCACTATAGAGACAACTTGGACACAGCAATAATATTGTGTGTGTGTGTGTGTGTTTCAGGTCATCACGGGACCGTCTTAACGGGAGGGCGGAGTCTCGTCGCTCCGGAGACAGAGAGTCCGGAGAGCTCTGAGGGCCGTCACCCACCACCCCCTCTGGCACAGTTACCATGGGAACTACTGTGTGTCACTCGGCTATGCGTACATCCTCTACCCTCTAACCCTCCCTCCCCGACCCCTGACCCCTCCTTCGGCTTTTACGTTTCGTTTTTATTTACAGATACACAGATACACAGACGAGTGCAGTGTCGCGTCGCGTCACTGCTCTTTATTCCCGCAGCCCTGTCAGTGGGAGCGAGCAGCACTGCCTTACGCCATGTTCCCTGTGCCCCAGTGCATTATGGTCTTTGTAGTGTTTACACTCTGTTTGGGGGAGAAAAATGGACTGAATTCGACCTGTTAGGCGAGGTGTAGTGTCCACTTGTACTGCTAGACTGTGTGTGTGTGTGTGTGTGTGTGTGTGTGTGTGTTAGCATGATTTTCCCCAGACAGACGATGGAGATGAACTCCCCCACACTCCTGCAGGAGCAGAAGGTTAGAGATCAGTGTCATGACCTGAATAATATAGGACTCAATATAACCATGTATAATTCTTCTCCTTATTCCGCTTCCTGTTCTTTTATAAACCCTCTCTGATCCGTCTCATCCCTCTCTAATGCATTATTAAATGGATTTTATTGGATCAACACCAGCTTGTTGTGTGTGTCTGTGGTTTTGTTTCTGAGTGTTTCTGAGAAAAGCATCTTGTCCCTAAAATCCTGCTCTGTAGTTATTGACACCAGGGACGTCGTTCTTCTGCACACCGGCTATTTAAACGTGGAAAAAGTACTAAAATGGTTTCTTATTAATCCCGTAGCCATTTATTGTATTACATTAAAAAATATATATAATTAATCCTTAGCTGATCACCTTTAGTTCAGAATGATTTTTTTTTTTTTTTTTTTTTTTGAGGAAACATTGCAACATTTTTTTTTTTCTGCATTGCAAATAAAATAATGTGCTTTGGAACATATTTAACACATATTTCTTTATTTGTTATTCCTCTGCATGTTTAGATATTAGAGATGTTCAGTACTGAGGTGATTGAAATAATTTGATTTTTTAGGGAAAATACTACTGATTCATTATAATTAAATGTTAATCAGTAACAATTAAAGTATCAGAGATGGAATATTTTGATAATAGTGTTATGACAAAATGAAACAAAAATATTCTTTTTAAATGTTTGATAGAAGTTTAGACATAAAGTATGACATAAACCTTTTTTTTTAAACCTTTATTTGATTGATCTCGTTTTTATAGCTGACGCTTGAGCGTCATGCGCGAGACGACGTCTGGTCGTGCGTGATGACGCATTTACGTCCGTTCTAGGCGACGTAACGTTACGTAACCCCGAGGTTTCTGTTATGGCCGCCGGACGTCATGTAACCAAAACAAGCTGCAAGATGATACTGTGTTATTTTTTTACGGTGATGTCTGAATTTCTGTAGTTTTGGATGAACATGGCAACATTTTTGAATATTTTTCTTCCATAATGGGTTTAGTAATTATATAACCGAAGGCAGAGAAAAGAGAGAGCGAGAGAGATAAGAGTAATTTACCTCGGCAGGAACAGAGCTAGTTAGCATTAGCGTTAGCATTAGCGGCTGTGGCTCGGCGGTGTAACCGGGGCAGGAGGTGCTGCAGTCGGGGAGAGAGCTGTGTTTACAACCGGTACGTCTCAGGCTACAGAAAGAGTGCGTTTAATAGTTTTATATAAACTGTGATTAGTTTATTCAGCTGTAAAGGAGCTGTATAACCTAATGAGTAATTATTCTACATCTAATCATGTAGCTTATTATTTAATATACTCCTTATCCAAACTGTTTTTTTGCTTTAAGTTACTTAGTTTATCTTGTTCTATTTGAAATATAATGTAATGATTAATAACTGTTTTAGGAATTTGTGAAGATGATGAACGCTGTTTATCTTTTTCCAACCATTCCAGAGTCTAGCTAGCTAGCTACTTAGCTAATCTAGCATCATGTTAGCAACCAGCTTTAAAGCATTATAGACATAAACAGATAAAAATACAGATGCACCATTATCATAGACACTATGCTAAAATGTTGATACATTATTGTGTCTTTACAAATTCATTCCAAAGTGTGTGTAAATGGTCAGAATGTGTGTGTGTGTGTGTCTGTGTGTTTTATCTGAAGAGATGTTTGAAGAATATCTGAAGAACATGCTTGTTATACACACATGTATGTTGTGTGTTGTTTGTGTGGCGTTGTGTATATGTTAGCTGAAGAGACGGGGAACAGGATTGGGAAGCAGCAGGGGGAAGCGGCGGCCGGTGCCGAGCCCGTGGAGAAGATGGCAGGCAGCCCGGAGAAGAGCTGCTCCTCAGCTCAGGAGCTCAAAGAGCATGGCAACCGCCTGTTCCTCTGCAGGAAGTACCAGGAGGCCGTCACCTGCTACAGCAAAGCTATTGTGAGTGTGTGTGTGTGGTGTTTGTGTGGTTTGGTAGGAGGAGTGCAGTCAGACATTAGAACAGATGAATCGGTGTTGGACATAATGTGTTGTTTCTGATCAGGGATGGTAGTTATCTCTGTGATTGGTCAGGTTCTGTAGTTACCTTTCTGATTGGCCAGGTACGATAGTCATCAATCTAATCGGGCAGGTACCGTAGTTACATCTCTGATCGTGCAGGTACCGTAGTTACGTCTCTGATCGTGCAGGTACCGTAGTTACGTCTCTGATCGTGCAGGTACTGTAGTTACGTCTCTGATTGGTCAGGTACCGCAGTTACCTCTCTGATTGGGCAGGTACTGTAGTTACCTCTCTGATTGGGCAGGTATAGTAGTTACCTCTTGAATCGGTCAGGTAAATTATTTCTGTGATAAGTCAGGTAATGACCTCTCTGGTTGGTCAGTTAAATTACCTCTGTGATTGGTCAGGTACTGTAGTTACCTCTGTGATGGGTCAGCTAAATTAGCTACTTCTATGATAGGTCAGTTACTTCTGTGATTGGTCTCTTGTCAGCCAGGTTCAGTAGTTACCTCTTTGATCGATCAGGTACGGTAGTTACCTCTGTGATTCGTCAGGGACTGTAATTGCCTCTGTGATTGGTCAGATACTGTAGTTGCCTCTGTGATTGGTCAGATACTGTAGTTGCCTCTGTGATTGGTCAGGGACTGTAGTTGCCTCTGTGATTGGTCAGGTACTGTAATTGCCTCTGTGATTGGTCAGGGACTGTAGTTGCCTCTGTGATTGGTCAGGTACTGTAATTGCCTCTGTGATTGGTCAGGGACTGTAGTTGCCTCTGTGATTGGTCAGGTACTGTAATTGCCTCTGTGATTGGTCAGGGACTGTAGTTGCCTCTGTGATTGGTCAGGTACTGTAATTGCCTCTGTGATTGGTCAGGGACTGTAATTGCCTCTGTGATTGGTCAGATACTGTAGTTGCCTCTGTGATTGGTCAGGTACGATAATTGCCTCTGTGATTGGTCAGATGCAGTAGTTGCCTCTGTGATTGGTCAGGGACTGTAATTGCTTCTGTGATTGGTCAGGGACTGTAGTTGCCTCTGTGATTGGTCAGGTACTGTAATTGCTTCTGTGATTGGTCAGGGACTGTAGTTGCCTCTGTGATTGGTCAGGGACTGTAATTGCCTCTGTGATTGGTCAGATATAGTAGTTGCCTCTGTGATTGATCAGATACGGTAGTTGCCTCTGTGATTGGTCAGATACAGTAGTTGCCTTTGTGATCGGTCAGGTACGGTAGTTGCCTCTGTGATCGGTCAGATACTGTAGTTGCCTCTGTGATTGGTCAGGTACTGTAGTTGCCTCTGATTGGTCAGATACGGTAATTGCCTCTGTGATTGATCAGGTACGGTAGTTGCCTCTGTGATTGATCAGGTACTGTAGTTGCCTCTGTGATTGGTCAGGGACTGTAATTGCCTCTGTGATTGGTCAGGGACTGTAATTGCCTTTGTGATTGGTCAGGTACCGTAGTTGCCTCTGTGATTGGTCAGATACTGTAGTTGCCTCTGTGATTGGTCAGGTACTGTAGTTGCCTCTGTGATTCGTCAGGGACTGTAATTGCCTCTGTGATTCGTCAGGGACTATAATTGCCTCTGTGATTGGTCAGGTACTGTAGTTGCCTCTGTGATTGGTCAGGGACTCTAGTTGCCTCTGTGATTGGTCAGGGACTGTAATTGCCTCTGTGATTGGTCAGGTACTGTAGTTGCCTCTGTGATTGGTCAGGGACTGTAGTTGCCTCTGTGATTGGTCAGGTACTGTAGTTGCCTCTGTGATTGGTCAGGTACTGTAGTTGCCTCTGTGATTGGTCAGGGACTGTAATTGCCTCTGTGATTGGTCAGGTACTGTAGTTGCCTCTGTGATTGGTCAGGTACTGTAGTTGCCTCTGTGATTGGTCAGGTACTGTAGTTGCCTCTGTGATTGGTCAGGTACTGTAGTTGCCTCTGTGATTGGTCAGATACAGTAGTTGCCTCTGATTGGTCAGATACAGTAGTTGCCTCTGTGATTGATCAGATACAGTAGTTGCCTCTGTGATTGGTCAGATACAGTAGTTGCCTCTGTGATTGATCAGATACAGTAGTTGCCTCTGTGATTGGTCAGGTACGGTAATTGCCTCTGTGATTGGTCAGATACTGTAGTTGCCTCTGTGATTGGTCAGGTACAGTAGTTGCCTCTGTGATTGGTCAGGTACTGTAGTTGCCTCTGTGATTGGTCAGGTACTGTAGTTGCCTCTGTGATTGATCAGATACAGTAGTTGCCTCTGTGATTGGTCAGGTACAGTAGTTGCCTCTGTGATTGGTCAGGTACGGTAATTGCCTCTGTGATTGATCAGGTACGGTAGTTGCCTCTGTGATTGGTCAGATACTGTAGTTGCCTCTGTGATTGATCAGGTACTGTAGTTGCCTCTGTGATTGGTCAGATACGGTAGTTGCCTCTCATTGGTCAGGTACTGTAGTTGCCTCTCCAGTTGCCCGCTAGATGGCACTGTAGGTCTGGAGTTTCCTGCAGAAACTTGCCCTGTTCTGTAAGAAGATAGAAATCTAATACTTAATCAGCATGTAAACCTGACAGATGTTGTGTGCTTGTTCTTGTGCAGAACCGGAACCCATCAGTAGCGGTGTACTATACTAATAGAGCGCTGTGCTACGTGAAGCTGCAGCAGTATGATAAGGCATTGGCTGACTGTAAACACGCGCTGGAGCTCGACAGCCAGTCAGTGAAAGCACATTTCTTCCTGGGTCAGTGTCATCTGGAGCTGGAGAACTATGAAGAGGCTATCGGAAATCTACAAAGAGGTACACACACATGTATAACGAGTTTAATATAGATATAATATATGCTGTACATATAATATTGTTTTATTTTCCTCACAGCAGTGATGTAGTAGTGTGTGTGTGTGTGTTTTTGTAGGTATACCATATATTCCTAGCTAACTAGGTTTTAAGTGGGAAGTTGATATATCTATTTTCTAGCCATCTCCTCATAAAAATTACTGCCGCTGTTTACCCCGCAGCGTATAACCTGGCTAAAGAGCAGCGTCTGAACTTTGGCGATGACATTCCCAGCGCCCTGCGTTACGCCAAGAAGAAGCGCTGGAACAGCATGGAGGAGAAGCGCATCAGCCAGGAGAACGAGCTGCACGCCTATCTCACCAAACTCATCCTGGCTGAGAGGGAGCGGTAAATCCACGCTCCGTTACTAACGCCTGGTCTAATGCTGAGTGATGTAAGACCACCGGCAACACTCGGCTTAATGTGTGTGTGTGTGTGTGTGTGTGTGTGTGTGTGTGTGTGCGTGTGCATGTGTCCAGGGAACTCGAAGATTACAGAGAGAAGCAGGGTGACGACAATCTGAGCGACAGTGACATCAGCAAAATCAAAACCAAACATGTGAGAAGCACAGTTCCAGATTCTGTGATTAATAAAGGAGAAAACACAGTGCTGTGTTTCTAATGTGTGTGTGTGTTTGTGTGTGTGTGTGTGTGTGTAAGGATAAATATCTGATGGACATGGATGAGCTCTTTTCCCAAGTGGATGAGAAGAGGAAGGTGAGTGAGTTGGGTAAATGTGTGTGTGTGTGTTAGTGATGATGATGATGGTGAATATGTTATTTTTGAGCTGCTGCATCACTCTGACTCTGAATCACATGCTGAGTGTTAGACTGCTGTAGGGTTTTTTTGCAAGCTGCTGATTATACAGTACTGTGCAAAAGTCTTAGACATCCTATTTTTTTTAGTACAAACTTTGTTATAGATGTTTATCTTCTGACTTCTACATTATTGATTCAGTACAAAAACGTTTTAGGTCCGAAACATTAGTTTTCCAGCACAAAATGAAATGTTACAGAAAAATGTTTGTATGTCAGTAAAGAAAGCAGCAGATTCCATAAGAGACACTTTTCAGATAAAAACAGAATGAAGGCTGCTGGGTTTCGCTGCAGAAATAAGAAGCGAGTCGACAGTCAAAGTCTCCAGAAGAACTGTGGCTGCTTCTGCAAGATGCTCAGTAACACTTCCAGCTCATTTCCTTATAAAACTGCACACACTGCACCTCAGATACTGCTTTATTTATTTAAAGTGAAGGATCGTCACATTAAATACTGACTTTGTTTCATTTGTTACTGTTTACTGCTCTTTATAGGAGTTTTTTTAATGTAGAAACATTTAATTTCATTATTTTTGAAGGCATCTTTGCTCTACAGCATTTCTTTGCATGCGCCTGAGACTTTTACACAGAACTGTATTTCTGAGCTTATTGATTTCCACCACTCCCAGAGATCTCTTAGATCTAACAACCAGCTGCTTCTTGTTATTCCTCATTCGCGCTTAAAGGGTAAAGGACATCGCGCATTCTCTGTCGCTGCCCCAAAGTTGTGGAATGGAGTACCAGTGTTTATCAGATCCTCGACCCCTGTGAACATGTTTAAAACCCGTATTAAGACATATCTTTTAAGATGTGGAACAGATGTAGACTATTTGTGGTGTTTTATATATTTAAAATTTTTCTTTTATTTCTTTCTTTATATGATATTATATTTTTTGTAATTGTACAGTACACTCTGTGGTTTCTAAAGTGCTTTATAAATAAATAAATTTGAATTGAATTGCTAAACTGAGCTGCTAGCACGCGCTCGGCTTCGCACTAGCTTCGTTGTCAGATTAGATTAGCAAAGCAAGATAACGATCTCTGCTACTTCCCCCAAAGCTTTATTTTTCTCTTTAATGTCTCTATACACATTTAACAAGAGGTCGTATATGACAGGATAAGATGAAACCGTGGTTACGGGAACTAATTGCAGTAAAGTTATGAGTGGGGAACTGAAGAAAAGTCGGATCAAGTGCTCCACAGGATCGTTCAATACGATCATTCAAGACGATCGTTTGGATTTGTGTCATTTGTAATTTGCATAAAATAAGAAAATCTCAATTCAGTTGTCACTTCGCTCACGTACGTAGAAAATGAATGATCATCTGTCGCTTTTGTCAGTTGCTAGTGTAAATAAATTGTTGTATCATTTGTATTTCTTGTTAAATAGTTTATATTTGCAGACATTAAAATACAGTTTAAACTAAATATTGTCGCGTATCTTAGTTTATACTGTGAAAATGTTTTAAAGTGGAGGCATATTTTAGCAAACTTTTGGCTGTATTTTCTTTTTTTTTAATCGGTTCATGATTTATCTCATAACTGCCAAGTTCAAGTTGACGCTTTAAACTCTTTGTTATAATTTTCTGAAATGTCTATTGAAGTGATAAGGGATATATCTTAGGGAGCTAACAGACTCCTGCCTGTAATTTTGCTGGCTGTGAGGCTAATGGTTTAGCCAGCTAGCATGTTGCGGTTCTTGTATACTGACAGTGATGGTAGAAATGAGACAGAGATGTTGGGAACATCATTGTTTTCCTCACGTGTTGCCGAACGGCAAAAAGATTGCGTTAAAATTGTGGTGTTGATAAATGTGTGTCTGTGTGTGTGTGTGTGTAGAAGCGAGAGATCCCTGACTATTTGTGTGGAAAGATCAGCTTTGAGCTAATGAGGGAACCGTGCATCACACCGAGTGGCATCACATACGACCGCAAAGACATTGAGGAGCACTTACAGGTGCGCGCACACACACACACACACACACACACACACACACACACACATATATATATATATATATACACACAAAATGGCCAACTGTCTCCTTTCAGAATTGCATTAAATTGTGGATTCTTTGCCTTTGAATATGTTACAGCAGCTATAAACTGTCGTTCCCTCAACAGCCTCTCTTTTTTCTCTCTTGATGTTAATAAAACAAAACAAAAAAAAGGCAGCTTGTCATGTTACAGAGAAACCTCAAAGAAACGTAAACTCCTCTGTCCGAATCCGTTTATTATTAATGGAGTGTTCGCTGTACACGTCCCTGTGAATGAGCTGTTACTATAGAAACGATAACGTATTAGAATGAGCGCATTACTTATAAATAAACCTGTGATTTGCAGCTGCACTGCTGTCAGAGCTGCTGTTATAGAGAATTAATCAACACCTCCTGACCAATCAGAACTCAAAGGCACTGTGGAGTGTGTGTGCGTGAAAGTCCATGAAAGTCCATCACAGTCCATAACCTCTCTCTCTCTCTGTGTGTTTGTGCACAGCGTGTCGGCCATTTTGACCCTGTGACCCGAAGTCCCCTGACCCAGGATCAGCTGATCCCTAACCTGGCCATGAAGGAGGTGATCGATGCCTTTATCCAGGAGAATGGCTGGGTGGAGGACTACTGAAAAAACACACACACACACACACACACACACACACACACATACACACACACACAGAGAGATGGGGTGTGAGGGTGGGTCAGAGCTGCTTCTGGATGTACGTGTGCACTTTAAACAGGGGAACTTCGCTCTGACACGCCCCCTAATGCTGGACTCTCTCAGGTCTCCCTCTATCTATATATCTGTGTCTTATTCTGTCTGTTTTATCTCCATCTGTGTATCCTATCTCTCTCTCTCTCTCTCTCTCTCTCTCTCTCTCTCTCTCCATCTGTCTCTGTCTCTCTCTCTCTCTCTCTCTCTCCATCTGTCTCTGTCTCTCTCTCTCTCTCTCTCTCTCTCACTGTCACTTTAAACTCATACTTGTGCCACAGACCTGTTGTAGGTTTTTCTCACTCACTCTCTGTCTCTGTTCTGATGTGATGTTGTATCAGTGTGAACTGGATAAAGGTGAAGAGTGCGTAGTTTATTTTCCTGCCAGATATCTCTCTCTCTCTCTCTCTCTCTCTCTCTCTCTCTCTCTCTCTCACACACACACAGACACACACACACACACACACAGACGTTGCACACTTTAACTGTGCCTCCTGTTGCTCCCTTCAAGTGAGCATGCTCAATGCTGGACTATGAGAAGACCAGTTACTCATCACGTGTAATAATGAGATAAAACACACTATAATATATAGTTGGGGGAGATGTGTGTGTGTGTGTGTGTGTGTGTGTGTGTGTGTGTGTGTGTGTGTGTGTGTGTGTGTGTGTGTGTGTGTGTGTGTGTGTGTATATATACACATGTCCATGTTCAGCAGTCTGGGGGAATTAAGGAGCTTCACAATGCTTAATAAGCGCATATTAAACAAGTAGGATGTTATTACGAATTAATTAATATGTTATAGATTGTAGTTAGCTGCAGTTGGATCTGTGTGCGTCTCCTAATGTATGTTTTTACACAATGCACACACACAGACACAAGTGTTTCTATCCATCAAAGTTCAGTACGTTCTAAGATCGCTGATTAAATCACAGCTAACCAATCAGAGAAAATGGGGCGGAGCTTCGGAATCACAACTGGGCTAACGGCAAACGGGATCTCGATCTTGGTGTGTGTGTATGAAACAATATGAGAGATGAACATAGTGTATTGGATGCTTTGTTTTCTCCCAGACACACACACACACTTTTGTGCCGTTAACTTTAAGTACACAAGATGGTAAGGTTCAATGTTACGGTTCACTGCAAGTATTCAAACAGGAAGAGGAATGCTCGGGCGCATGTTAAATAAATCTTATTTTTTCTAAAAACCCACATGTATACTTGTTTTCTCTGTTTGTGTTTTTGTTTGTTTTATGTGTTCCTATTATGTCATGTGCTGAATGCAGATTATTGAAAGACGAGTCGTAATCTCATGGTAGAGGCCTTGAATCTCTGAAAACAATGCAAGCCTCGATACAGTGGTTCAGTGGGATTTCATCTACGTCCTCCAAAACATTTTTCGGAGCTTTGGTATCAATTGTAACATCACTTCCCAGTTGTTGAAGGTTTATAGGATTTATATGAAATTATCATTGTAACCAGGAGATGTACTATTTAGATTTTAGAATTGAGCCAAACAGGGTCAAAAGTCATAGCAAGGTCAAATATTTGAACTAGTTTTTCTTCAATAGCTTCTTTCCTGTTTGAACTACAGACAGGTCCATAAATGTTAGGACAAGATTTTTGTAATTTTGCTTCTGTACACTACCACAATGGATTTGAACTGAAGCAAGATTCAAGCAGCTTTAATTCAATGGGTTTATCAAAAAAAATATTGCATTAACCGTTTAGGAATTAAAGCCATCTTTTTAGAGAGTCCCTCCATTTGTACAGGCTCAAAAGTAATTGGACAAACTAACAATCATAAATATCAGTAGTATTGTCATTTATAAATCATAAATAAATGCAAATCCTTTGCAGTCAGTGACTGCCTGACGTCTGGAACCCATGGACATCACCAAATGCTGAGTTTCCTCCCTTGAGATGCTTTGCCAAGCCTTTACTGCAGCTGCCTTTAGTTGCTACTTGTTTGTGGGTCTTTCTGCCTTCAGTTTTATCTTCAGTAAGTGAAAAGCTCAGTTGGATTGAGGTCATCGGACATTTAAGAACATTTAATTGCTTTGCCTTAAGAAGCTCTTGAGTTGCTTTCGTGGTATGTTTTAGACTAGAAAATGTTTGTTAAGGGAAAGGCACTCTCCTGGCTCAGGTCTTAATTGACTGATCGTTATCAGTTTGTAGATGTAAATGGTGACTTCTCTACACATACTAAGGTAAAGTTTGGTGTTCCACAAAGTTCTGTTTTAGGCCCATTGTTCTTCTTTATATATGCTACCTCTGGGTAAAATGATTCATAAACATGGTATTAGCTTCCACTGTTACACTGATGACACACAGTTGTATGTTTCAGCAAAGCCAGATGACAGACACCAGCTTAATAAAGTTGAGGAATGTGTAAAAGACATTAGACACTGGATGCTTATTAACTTCTGACAAGACAGATGTACTTGTACTGGGACCACCATGCAGTTAGAAGTAAGCTTTCTGATTACATAATAACTCTGGATGGCCTTTCTGTTTCATCATCTGCAGCAGTAAAAGACCTTGGTGTGATTATTGACTCTAGTCTTTCATTTGAAACACATGTAGATATTATTACTAGGATAGCCTTCTTTCATCTCAGAAATATTGCTAAAATAAGAAATATATTGTCACTACACGATGCAGAAAAATTAGTCCATGCTTTTGTTACCTCTAGGTTGGATTACTGTAATGCCTTACTGTCTGGATGTTCCAGTAGGAGCATAAACAAGCTCAAGTTTGTCCAGAATGCAACAGCTAGATTCCTTACTAGAACCAGAAGATATGACCACATCACCCCTATCTTATACAGACTTATGGTTCCCAATCAAATTTCACATTGATTATAAAATACTGCTATTGACCTATAAAGCACTGTATGGCCTCGCGCCACAGTACCTGAGCGAACTTTTGGTCTTTTGTGATCTGTCACGCCTACTTCGATCAAAAGTGCCTTTGTTGGTACCTCGAACAGTGAAGGCTACAGCAGGGGGCAGAGCTTTCTCTTACAAAGCCCCACAGTTATAGACAACCCCCCCCAAAAGTATAAAATAATATTATACAAAGCATTAAAAAAACGTGCGTAATTGATATGGTGTTATTTTTAATGTAAGGAGATGTTTGTTTAACATTTATGAAGGAGTCTCTGGTGTCAGTGCTTTGTATCTGTCAGAGGTAAAGCTGTGAGTTTCAGTTTATAAACCATCTTCAGGACAGAGGAGTTTATGCTTCTTCGTGGTTTATCAGTAACATGACAAGCTGCATTTTTTGTCTTATTCACTTCCAGAGACAGAAAAAAGAGAGGCTGGTGAGGGATCAACTGTTTATAGCTGCTCTAAAGTAAGTGAGAACAGGAACTAACTGGTCTTGCCAACGTTCCACAACATTTAGTGTAACTATACATGGATTAAAAAGTATGACGTTCTTTAATAAATTAAAAACTAGTAATTGTTGGTAAATTGCTGTGGTGTAAGAGGAATAAAACACTTGGGGTTATGCTGTTATAGGAAAGTAATCAACTTCAGGGTGGTAACAGTAACTTTGCTTCATCACACCACTATGTTACTCAGTATTTTACTATAACAGAATTACACACTGTGATTACTACTTATTTTTGAGATGTCAGTAATTTTATTAGATTTATGAAAGTATGTTCTTATAAGGCATTTTATTAGAGGAGTATTTTCTTCTGTTTAAGGGAAAAATATGAATTTTTTTTACCTATAGTCTCATGTTTCTGTATTTCTTCTCATTCTGTTCATCTTGTGAAGGAAGTCAGTACCAGTGGTATGATCATGAGGTGTGAATAAAAACACCTCGCTGTTCATCTGTTCATTTATAGATGTAGAATTACACATGAAAAGTTGAATATTAATCTGTATAAACACTGCTTTGTTTGTAGTGAGTCATGTGACCTGTTAACTGCAGCCTCTGTTCCTTGGAATTAATTTTAGTTAATGTTTCCCCATAGTCTGGTAACCTTGTTTCTAATTTCTCTGATTTATTCTTTGAATCATGTGTTTTTTGATGTGCAGTGGATTAGGAAAGTATTCAGCCCCTTCACTGTTTGCACACTTTATTGTATTATAGATTTTTGTTAAATCTAATTTAAATCTAATTTAAAATGGATTAAATGTTTTTTTGGCCATTAATCTACACACAATCACCCATAATGATAAAGTGAAATTTTAACATTTTAACACTATCTATAATTGACAGCAGACCCCGTAACATATTCTGTACGCAGCACTGTACAGTGCACAGACTCACATCTCACAGTGCTGAGATGCTGTTTAAAATCAACACCTGTTTGCAGAATGTGGTGCAAGTCAGACCTGCGTCTTAAACAGTTCAGAAATGCTAAGGTGTTTGGCCTTTAGTGTGATTCATTCATTGACTCCAGAAACTGAAATGTGCTACCCGAAAAAAGAAATGTTGTTGGAGTGACATGACAAGACACAAGTCTTGAATCTCTTTAGTACCGTTATATATTTTCAATATTTAAAAAATGGATATAGGCCAGTGTGGCACAGTATGTAGCATTGTTGTCTCATAATTTCAGGGTCCTGGATTTGAACCTGTGCTCAGGTTGTGGAGTTTTGCATGTTCAGACTGTGCACAGGTTGGTTTTCTTTGGATTCTCTTCTTCCAACTATCTACAAATATGCTTGTAGACAGATTGGCAATGCAAGAATTGCTCCTTAGTGTGAATGAGTGTGTAGATGTGTGTGTGTGTGTTTGTGTGTGTGTGTGTGTGTGTGTGTGTGCACGCATTGGTGCCCTGAGATGGCTTGGTGTCCCATCTGGGATAAATTCTCCTGCCTTGACACCAAGTGTTACCAGGGAAGACTGTATTCACCGCCACCCTGACCAGGATAAAGTGCTTACTGAATGTTAGTGAGTGAGTAAGATATCGCCCATACTGTATAAAGGACTGCATGATTATTAATTTACACTATTGTACATGAAAATGGCGGAAAAGGCCAGGCTGTTTTCCCAGTAAGAGTCTGCTTTTGGGGTGATACATTGACCTCGTGACAGGTAACACGGTTCTGAATAAATGTTTGTGCTTGTACCCTACACTTAGGATTCCACCACGAGTTTGAAAACTGATTGACCATTTTGTCCTCTTCTCTCTGACCTAGAGTGTGAATTTGAGTGGTCAGGTAAAGAAGTAGGGATTCAGATGATATCAATTTTTCCTCTTTGTTCCAGACACCATTTGAATCAACCTTTGCAGCTGAGTCTAGCCATGCTCATGTTTCCCAGCATGGAATACTGGACTGTAGCTCAGAAATGGATGAAACTGCAGTTTTATTTCACTCTGTGTTAGTAAGAGATGCAAGTATGAATCTAAGAGAGGAAAGCTTAAGTAACAAGTTCTTTTGTTGTTTAAGTGAAAAATAAGAATTATATTTTAAGGGTACCCATACATCTGGTTGTATACGTATAGGAAGTCAATGACAGTGGTGTAGCTATTAGAGCTTTGTGAATAAGTGCAGCCCGCTGTTCATCTGTTCATTTAGTTCGTTCATGATTAATCTCTGTATAAACACTGCTTTATTTGCAGTGAGACACACAACCTTGTTCCTTGAAGTTCATTGTAGATCCTTGTTCCTTGGAATTCATTTGTTAGTGCTGTGTTTCTTCTTTGTTATTATTGTTTTTAATTTCTCTAGCATTAATCCTTGGACTACGGTAGAGATCTGGTATGCAGTAATCATGTCTGTTTAGCTCATTATAGATTCTTTGTGTGATTTTTTTGGAAACAATTAAAGAATAAAACCCTCCGTAGACTGTGTAATCCATGTCCATTAGACAAGGAATATGTAATAAATATGGTTTCTGCTCATTTATTGTGTGGGACGTCATCAGATACACCCTGAAAATTACATTTATAAACCCACACTAATCTCCGGATTCACTGCTCTTTCACCACAAGCTGGGTCTTTTTTGTTGCAGTTCTTCTAAAGGAAAAAGTGAGTGTTCACAATGTTTATCTATTCCTTTTTACCTATGTAGATTATGAAGCTGATTGGTGTGTTGAGTATCATAAAATTAAAATATCTGCTGTGGTGTAGGTGTGCTACCATATTCACTATAAACAACTGCCATTATTTTTGTATAGAAAAAAGGCTAAGTTTAGGAAACTCAATGCTTTGTCATTAATTTAGATTGTTCATTTTAATACTACTGATATCATAGAAGTTAAATATCTTAACAAATTTAAAAATATATGTATTATCATACATACACGATATGACCAATAGTTTGTGGACCCCTGACCATCACACCCATATGTGCTTGTTGAACATCCCATTCCAGATTCACTCCCTCTTTGCTGTTATAATGAGCTCCACTCTTCTGGGAAGGCTTTCTACTAGATTTTGGAGCGTGGTTGTAAGGATTTGTGTTCATTCAGCTACAAGAGCATTAGTGAGATCAGGCGCTGATGTTGGGATGTCGAGGAGGTCTGGGGTTCAGTCGGTGTTCCAGTTCATCCCAAAGGTGTTCAGTGGGGTTGAGGTCAGGGCTCTGTGCAGGACACTCGAATTCTTCCACTCCAACCTTCACACACCATGTCTTCATGGAGCTTGCTTTGTACACAGGGGCATTGTCATGCTGGAGCAGGTTTGGGCCTCTTAGTTCCAGTGAAGGGAAATTGTAATGCTATAGCATACAAAGACATTGTATACAGTTGTGTGCTTCCAACTTTGTGGCAACAGTTTGGGGAAGAACCACATATGGGTGTGATTGTCAGGGGTGCACATACATTTGGCCATATAGTGTATGTTGAAACAATGAGGAATAATGTTAATAATACTGTATAGGGATGTTGTATCACACAATATAACAATGCACCAAGCAGTAATGTTCTAATTACATATTTCTTTTATTTATATGCAAAATGAATGTTAAGATGAAGTCAGGAATCTTTGCCTTGTTGTTCCTCCTGCATCTGGCCTCAGCCAATAAGAATAAGCTGCTTTTAAATGCTTTGATTTGTTTTTCATTTTTTTATTTTACTTTTTGTGAAACCAATTGTAAAAAAAAAATAAGTGTACTAAATGAAAATATTTTGGATGATGATGTTTTATGATGGAATTATAAAAACGTTTTTTAACTGTTGGTATTTCCTAAAGTGACCTTGGACATGACAATGATGATAAATCAGTTTAACTTTTTTGGGGAAATAACTTTAAATTCTAAATATAATTTTTAATAAAACAGAATTTGTACTATTGGAAATGTAGGATATATATATATAATCAGTCATATATACTCAGTCATTGTCCAAATACTTCCGGACCTGACTGTACATATATATATATATATATATATATATATATATATATATATATATATATATATATATATATATATATATATATATGTGTGTGTGTACAGTCAGGTCCAGAAGTATTTGGACAATGACTGAGTTTTTGTGATTTTGCCTTTATATACCACCACAATGGATTTGAAATAAAACAATCAAGATGTGATCGGAGTGTAGACTTTCAGCTTTATTTTAAGAGGTTCCACAAAAATATGTCATTTACCATTTAGGAATTACAGCCATTTTAAGCAAAGTACCTCCATTTTCAGGGGCTCAAAGGTATTGGGACAATTGACTGACAAGAAGTTAATTGACCAGGTGTGGTCCATTCCCTCGTTACTTCAAGACAAGTGAAGCATATAAAAAGTCTGGAGTTGATATCCGGTATTGTGTTAGCATTTGGCAGCTGTTTGACTGGAGCTACTAATATGAAGTCCAAGGAGATCTCAATAAAAGTGAGGGAGGCCATCATTAGGCTGAAAAAACAACATAAATCTATAAGATTATACAGTTGGATACATTCTTAAAAAGAAAGAAAGCACTGGTGAGCTCAACAACATCGAAAGGCCTGGAAGACCACGGAAGACAACTAAAGTAGATGATCACAGAATCCTTTCCTTGGTGAAGAAAAACCCCTTCGCAACATCAACAGAAGTCAAGAACACTCTGGAGAAGGTAGGCGTATCATTGTCAAAATTTACAATCAAGAGACGCCTTCATTAATGTAAATACAGAGGGTTTACAACAAGGTGCAAACCACTGGTAACATTCAAGAACAGGAAAGCCAGATTAGACTTTGCCAGAAAACATCTAACAAAGCCTCCCATGTTCTGGAATAAGATTCTTTGGACTGATGAAACCAAGATTAACTTGTACAGAATGATGGGAAGAGAAAAGAATGGCGAAAGAAAGGAACGGCTCATGATCCAAAGTATACCACATCATGTGTCAAACACGGTGGAGGCAGTGTTATGGCATGGGCATGTACGGCTGCCAATGGAACGGGCTCACTGGTGTTTATTGATGATGTGACTGCTGACAGAAGTAGCAAGATGAATTCTGAGGTGTATAGGGCTCAGCGAAACGCTACAAAACTGATAGGATGCCGCTTCACAGTGCAGGTGGATAATGACCCTAAACATACTGCGAAAGAAACTCAAGACTTTTTGAAGGCAAAGAAATGGAACATTCTTCAATGGCCAAGTCAGTCAACCCAATAGAGCATGCTTTTCACTTACTGAAGGCAGAAAGACCCACAAACAAACAGCAACTGAAGGTGGCTGCAGTGAAGGCCTGGCAAAGCATGTCCAGGGAGGAAACTCAGAATTTGAGTTTTGAGAACATGGGCTCCAGACTTCAGGCAGTCATTGACTGCAAAGGATTTTCATTCAAGTATTAAAATTATGGTTATATTTACAATTCTGTCACAGGGTTAGGGTTAGGGTTAGGGTTAGGGGCAGTCGTGGCCTAATGGATAGAGAGTCGGACTTGCAACCCGAAGGTGAACCTCGAGTCTCAGGTCCAGCAGGGATTGTAGGTGGGGGGAGCGAATGACCAGCGCTCTCTTCCACCCTCAATACCACGAATGAGGTGAGACCCTTGAGCAAGGCACCGAACCCCCAACTGCTCCCCGGGCGCTGCAGCAAAAAAAAGGCTGCCCACTGCTCCGGGTGTGTGTTCACGGTGTGTGTGTTCACTACTGTGTGTGTGCACTTGGATGGGTTAAATGCAGAGCACAAATACTTGGGTCACCATACTTGGCCACAAGTCACTTCACTTTCATCACATCACAGCCAGAAAAACATCAGGACCTCTATCTGAAAACAGTGGCTTATAAAATTGTTCAACTCCCCTGGAATTTATCAGATTTGTATGAATTACAAATGATAAGTACACATACTTTTCCTGTCACTATTTTTATTTAAGTCAAAACTAGTTATTTTCACCCATTCTTCCTGGCAGATTTGCTCCAGGATTATTTAGGTTGGTTGGATGTTGTCTGTTGATTGCAATTTTCAAACAGTGCCACAATTTCTCAGATTTCCTTCTGAGTCTTCTCAAGGTTTCTTCTTTATATCGTCTCAGGGAGTTTTTCTTGTCACCTTTGCCTCTGGCTTGCTCATTAGGGATCTAACTCTAAATCCATATCCAGATTTCTGTAAAGCTGCTTTGTAATGTCCATTGTAAAAAGGGCTTCCACTTCCTCACTATTGATCCAGCATTGCTTACTGGGATGTCCAACCTCTTAGATATAATTTTACACCCTATTCCTAAGTTATGAATTTCTGTTACCTGGACTTGAACATACTTAGAAAGAACTTTACTCTTCATTTCCACTCTTTTCTTTCAGACTGACCATCACTTCATCTCTTCTTTTTATCAAGAACATAGGATCTGTTTTAATATTTCATAGGTGAAGGCAAATTATAAGAAAAAAAATTTATCCTTGTTGAATACTTATGCAAGTTTTTGAATATCTTTAAAATATTTTCTGACCAATAACTAATATTCTCTGTATGAGAACATCACCACACATTATAAATGTTAGCACTCATTTTTTTTCCCATCTCCACTAGGTAAGGTGTTTTTGTTCCCTGGGGAGTCTGACTCTGCCTATGTGCGCCTCACTCCGAAGAAACCTCTGAATTTACAGGCCTTCACGCTCTGCATGCGTGTCGCCACTGAACTCAACAGCCAGCGAGAGACCATCCTGTTTGCTTATCGCACTCAACAAGCTGACGAGCTCAACGTGTGGCAAGAAAATGGAAGACTCTCTCTTTACCTGAGAAGCAGTGGTGATGGTGCTTTTTTTTACTCTACCACCACTGAGCGCGTTCCCCACTCACCTGTGTGTCACCTGGGACTCGAGCACTGGGGCCACTGCATTTTCGGTGAATGGACGCCAAAGCATGCTGAAAATCTACAGACGTGGCCATCGTGTTAGTCCGGATGGAGCTATAATTCTCGGACAGGATGCGGACTCGTGCTTTGACATTAAGCAGAGCTTCGTGGGTGAAATTACAAACGTACAGATGTGGGATAGTGTGCTGAGTGCAGGTCAGATTAAGCAGCTGTATGAGAATCAACAGCTGGGTCGACGTGGGAATGTGCTCGACGGGAATTCTCTCGAGTACAAAATCTCCGGGAAGGTGGTTGAGGTGTCTGAGCTAGATGTCTAGCTAAAAAAGTCACTTTATGTGACACCGGTTCTCAATTTCTGTCCTTTGATTTCCATGTCTAATCGAGTAAGTGATTATAATTACTGACTAATCAGTGTTTGTGATTAAGGCAGAAAATGTATTTATAGAGAAATATCCATTTTCGGTGTGAAAGGAGAGCATATTGACACAATCTGAGTTGTTGCCTAGATGTCAATTCTTCACTGCAGAAAAACAGACCAGAGGAGTGTTAAGTAATCAGTATGCTGTTAGTTTTGATTTTTCTTTTCTTTCCATGTTCATTTTTCTGTCTACTTCTATCTATGCATCATAAAATTATTTTGTTGGAGTTATTTGAATAAATCTGACAAAATATTTTGGACTGATTTATCTGTAATTATTCAAGAAGTTATACATTTGCTCAAAAACATTCTGCAGAAGTTAAAAAAAAATTAGATCCATCAATCAGCTTGAGCTATGTCCCAATATTTTGTTAAGAAAGCTGCTGTTAAGCCACTGAAACTACATCTTGACCCCTCAGATCTCTTTATTTACCATCCACTCTCCAACACACCATTTCAGATGGGATTAGATTTCTGGATATAAATTTATTAAATAATATAACCAATGGAGTCTGTAGTAGTTCTGACTGAGTTACACAGGATAAGGGATCTCTGTAAAAATCACACAGATAGGCATGGGGTGTGTCTTCACCCTGTATGCATGGTCATCACACTGAAATTTCCATGTGTACTACACACACCTTATTTTAATACATGCTGATTGTTTTTATTTTTATTATATTGTAGTGGTGCTTGACCATTAGTAGGTCATATAACAAGTAGAGTGCGCCGAAAAATATTTGGACATTTAAGACAAATTGCAACATGTCAAAACCAAGTGGCATCGTGAAATGTATTAAATTATAAACATATGCACATGATTTGACCTAACTTTATTTTTAATGATGTCTCAGGGAGTTTTTCTTTTTAGGCTCTTGTGTTGTTCTCTCTGTTGTCCCTTTCCTCAGCCACTAACAGGGTGTATGTAATAATCCCATTCATCAGTGACATGCTTAATCAACAGGCACATTTTAATTAATGCTCTATAATTAATTCTCTATAACAGCAGCTCTGACAGTAGTGCAGCTGCAAATCACAGGTTTATATTAATGCACTTGTTCTAATATGTTATGGTTTCTATAGTAACAGCTCATTCACAGGGATGTGGACAGCAGACGCTCCACATAAACTGATTAAAAAATGTGTGTAACTGTTGATATGGTGAAGTTTTAACATTTATGGAAGGAGTCTCCAGTGTCAGAGCTTTGTAACTGTCAGAGAGCTGTCACAAAGCTGTGACTTTAAGTTTTCTGACATCTTAAGGGCAGAGGAGTTTACACTTTAGCATTAGAGCTGCTGTAATGTAAGTGTGTACAAGTAAATTGTTTTACGGATGTTCCACTCTGCAAAAAAAAAATGACATCAGGTAAAAATATCTTCCATAGTCAGATTATTTCTAGACATTTTTACAAATTTGATAAGCTTGAAGTAGTCATGCTCTATCTATGTATCTATGTATCTATCTATCTATCTATCTATATGTTCTTATGAGAATTATTATAATTTTTTATAAGAGGAAAGGTAAGTAGTTTCTTCTATTCATTTATAGTAGATTAGAAGAAGACAGGAAAACACTAATAATTTACTAACTGTAATATGCACAGATGTCTATTATTAAAAAAAATATTTTCCCTAGAAGAATAATGGACACACAGTGACTCTTCCAGGGAACACTGCTTTGTTTGCAGTGAGCCTTTTTAACTGCAGCTCCTTGTTCCTTTGGAATTAATTTTCAGATCTTTGTTTCTTGTTTTCTAGTCCTTTAATGTTTCTATTTTCCCTGTTTTTAATCTTTGGACTATGATCGAATATCGTGGCTGCCTGGTCTTTATTTCATTATACTGAAACAAGTTTTAAAAACACAATGGTCTGTGTAATCCATGTTCTTTGAATATGTAAAATAAATATAGTTCCTGGTGAGATATTGCATGGGATGTTATATGATAAACCCTGAATTCTTTTATTCATTTATTTATTTTTTTATAACCATAAGCTGGGTCTGTGTTTTTTTCTGTTAGTAGCAGGTATTTGTAAAGGAAAAAGTGAGTATTCATGCTGTTTATCTATTCTTCTCAGTTTATGCAAGTAATGCAGCTGACTGGTATGTTTATTATCATAAAATTAAAGTGATGTGAGTGTGCTACCTTATTCACGACAAACATCTGTCATTCCTAGCTAAACTTAGGAAACTCTTAAGCTTTTTAACTTGAATATACAGGAATATACTGTACAGTATATCATTTAAGTTAATTATATGCAATAAGGTGTTTGTGTTTTGTATAGTAAAAATGAAGCATCTTCATTATTACACATATGTTGAAACATAATGTTGTGTCACAAAATGCAATATAAGACAGTAGTAGTTTTGTAGTGTTGCCCAAAGCAGTAATTACCTATTTCTTTTATTATTATGTAAAATGAAGGCTCTCAGTAAGATGAAGTCAGGAATCTTCAGCCTATTTTTGAAGAGTATTCAATGTTGGATGTTAATATTTCATTATGAAATGATTTTTTTTTACTGGTGGTATTTCATAATGCAACCATAGACATGATGATGGTGATAATCAATTAAACTTTTTTCTTAAACAAAACATATAACTTATAAAGCAAATTGTGATCTCGACATAAAGGGATTAAAAACTGTGTGTAATCGTTAAAATGGTGAAATTTTCTTTAAGGAGACAGCCAGTTAGTTTATTTAACATTTATAGAAGGAGTCTCCAGTGTCAGCAGTAACACTTTGCATGACAAGCTTTGGCTTTTTTTGGTCATATTAACTTCAAGAAAAAGAAAAAAGAGAAGCTGCTCAGGGAAAGACAGTTTATACAGTGCCACCCACCCAAAAGTATTTGCCTCTGTTTTCCTCTGTTTTTGCCCATTTTTCACACTCAATGGTTTCAGCTCCTCATACAAATGTAATATAAGACAGGAGAAAACACAGTTGTTAAATGATTATTTAACATTATGCAACACCTATATATCACCTGTGTGAAAAAGTAACTGCCACCATAAACTTAATAACTGGTTGTGCCACACGTTAGCACCAACAGCTGCAACCAAATGCTTCTGATAACTGGAAATCATTCTTTCACTTCACTTGTCAGGAATTTGGGCCCACTCCTTTTTTGCAGAATTGCTTTAATTCAGCCACATTGAAGGGCTTTAGAGCACAAACTACCCCTTTTAAACTCTTAGGACCTAAGCTTTCAGGCCTTTGACTATGCCACTTCAAAACCCTAAATTTTATTTTTATTTAAATTTTTTTTAAGGGAAATTCAGAGGTGAACTCATTCTTGAGCTTTGGATTGTTGTCTTGATGTGTCACCCAACTGAGCTTGAGCGTCAGATCATGGACTGATGACCGGAGGTTTTCCTTCAGGATTTTCTGGTAGAGAGCAGAATTCATGGTTCAATCACTTATGGGAAGTCGCCCAGGCCCTGAAGCAGCAAAGCATCCCCATACCATCACACTACCACCACCATGTTTCACAGATGATATGATGTCTTTACTGTGGAATGCTCCGATAGCTTTACATTAGATGTCTTCTAAAAAGTTCCACTTTTGACTCACCAGTCCACAGAACATTATCTTCAAACTCTTGGGGGTCCTTTGGCAAATGCGAGATGAGGCATTATGTTCCTCTTGGTTAGCAGTGGTTTTCACTTGCCACTCTCCTATAGATACCATTTTTGCCCAGTCTCTCTCTAATGGTGGAATCATGAACGCTGACTTTCTCAGGCAAGTGAGGCCTGCACTACCTTAGATATTAAGCCGGGTTCTTTTATGACTTCCAGGATTATTGTGCTCTTGGAGGAATTTTGGTAGGTTAGCCATTCAACATGGCTGGCAGTAATCAAGCTTGGGTGTGCTAGTCTAATTGAACCTAAATATCAAAATTTGGTTAAATGGCTGATTATGCAAATATTTATTGCTAAATTGCTGTGGTATATGATATATAAAACACTTGTGGACATGCTCTTACAGGAATATAATCATCTTTTATTTAAATAAGACAAGAAGAATTATTTCGAAGGATACCAGTACGTCTAGTTGCATGACTTCTGTATTTCTTCTCACTCTGTTCATCTTATATTGGAAGTCAATGATAGCGGTGTAATTATGAGATCTCTGTGAATAAACACACATCACTGTTAATCTTATAGTTGATTTACACATAGAAATGTAATATTCACCTCTGCATAAATACATCTTTTACATTTTTTTTGTAGTGTGTAACACTCTGTTCCTTGGAGTTCCTTGTTGGTCCTGTAGATCCTTGTTCCTTAAAATTTATTTTAGTTCCTTTTTTGTTTGTTTTTCTAGTACCTTAACCTAATATCTAATATCGTCTGACACACCTCCAAAGTAACATTGATAAACTCACACTGATCTTGAGATGCACTGCATTTTCACCATACACTGGTCTGCTTTTCTTTTTTTGCAGGTCTTCTAAAGGAAAAAGTAAGTATCTGTTACTTTCAATTTATGTAGCTTATTAAGCTGATTGATGTGTTCAGTATCACAAGATTAAAATATTTGCTGTGATATTAGTAATCACTGTAACACTCTGTCATAATCACTGTAAACAACCAGTATTTAATTTTATTTCAGTTTTTTTTGTATAGCGCTTTTAACTAGCACAAAGCAGCTTTACAGAAATTCAGATGTAGATTTAGATCATAAGCAATTTACTGTCTTGAATATAGAATATATCATACAAGTTAAATACCTGCAAAGATATTCTTGTGTTGTACAATAAAATAAAATTATCTGCTCTTTGCTCACAAAAGAGTAATATAACAGTATAATGCTGTATAACTGTTTGCTGTGAGTTGCACAAATTAGTATTGCTGTAATTTAGATTTTTTTTTTGTTTATTAATATATGAAATGAATATTCACAGTAAGATGAAGTTGGGAATCTTCACCCTGTTGTTGCTCCTGCCTCTGGCCTCATCCTATAACAGTAAGCTTATTTTTAAATTTGTTTTTATCTTTTTCTTTCTCTTTTTTAATCTATTCAATTTTGGTTAATGTTTTATAATGAAATGATGAAATATTTTTTGTGACTAGTGGTGATATTTAATTATGCAGTGTTGGACATAATAATGTTGAGATATATTAGGCACCCTATTTTTTTAGTACAAACTTCGTTATAGATTTTTATTTTAACAAAGGGTCGTCACACCAAATATTGACTTTGGTTAATTTATTACTGATTACTGCTCTTTATAGTATTTTTTTTAAATGTAGAAACATTTAATTTCACTATCTTTGAAGGCATCTTTGCTCAACAGCATTTCTTTGCATTTCTTTCTTTTTCTTTGCTGTTAAATGCAATATTATGTAAAAAAAAAGCAAGAAAGAATTAAAAAATTAAAAATAAAAGACTAATATGATGATATCTGAATGAGAAGATGGCGAATGTGGAAATAAATCGAATAGAAGTCTTGTATATCACCAATATATTACTGCATGAATAGTGCTAGTTGCAATTCTCACATTAATCACTGGTTTAATTTAACAAATATGGCTTCTACACTCATTATTCAGCAGCACATCCTGTTATTTTACACTTTTTTAAAAATATTGTCCTCCCACAGTTACTCATGTATACAACTTAATGAAATCACGAGATAGTAAATAGGGGTAATTAAATCTTAATGTGTGTGTGGGATGTAGGAGATTTTATCACTACTATCTTAATTCGCTGTTTTGATTTTTCAGACTTATAAAATAATGCCAGTGTTTGTGTTAATTCGATGCACTCTGCTGTAAAAATGTCCTCACTTTATCCATAAATTATTCACCCATGAGATCAGCGATGTTTCTACGTAAGATGTGTCTCCTCTGATGTAGACCTTTATACTCTTTAAAGGACAATATTATTAATTAATTTATATTTGTTATGGTAGTGTGTATAATATCATCCTCAAATGACATTTCATAGTATGTTTGAGTATATTTACAGCCAATGCATAAATTTCAGCTTGACATTTGTGGTTACATCAAACTGTAAACTGGACTTGAGCTGATATCATGCAAGAAAAATGTGCTTAAGTTCAAGATCAGATTTGAGCATAACTGAGACATGCCTCTGTTTACCCCCATCAATTTCTCCCTAATCATTTTCTCTTAGCCAATTCCCACTCACCAGCCAGCTCTTCTATATCATGCAGCAGCTACCAACTGGGGAGAGTGAAGGCTAACGTGTTTCCTAACTCCAGCCTAACTCCTCCTCATGCTGCATCACAGGGCGGCATAACACCCTTGGAGTAAAGTGCTGTCTACCCTCTTTAGCATACATGAGCTCATAGACACCCATGAATGGCTAGTGTTTCTGTGATTGACAGGGAAGAGTGAGTATGTCCTTCCCACCCAGACAGCACTGCAAGCTTTGCTGTGGCATCATAGGAATTCAAACTTACGATGTCAGGGTGATAGGGCAAAAGCATTTCTGTGGATTCTCAGGATCCCATACACACCTCTGTTTTAGACAAACTCCATCCTGCGTATGTAACGCTCACCTAACTTCCATGTAGCACTTAAATCTGTAGTTATCTCTGACTGCAGTCATTATGGCTAACAGTTAACAGAAGTGACCACAGTGATTTGGACAGTACTGTATTTTTACCCTCACTAGGTAAGGTGTTTTTGTTCCCTGGGGAGTCCAACTCTGCCTATGTGCGCCTCACTCCGAAGAAACCTCTGAATTTACAGGCCTTCACGCTCTGCATGCGCGTCGCCACTGAACTCAACAGCCAGCGAGAGACCATCCTGTTTGCTTATCGCACTCAACACTATGATGAGCTCAACGTGTGGCAAGAAAAAGGAAGACTCTCTCTTTACCTGAGAAGCAGCGGGGATGCTGCTATGTTTACTCTACCACCATTGAACGCGTTCCCCACTCACCTGTGTGTCACCTGGGACTCGAGCACTGGGGCCACTGCATTTTGGGTGGATGGACGCCGCAGCATGCTGAAAATCTACAGACGTGGCCATCGTGTTAGTCCGGATGGAGCTATAATTCTCGGACAGGATGCGGACTCGTATCTGGGCAGCTTTGACATTAAGCAGAGCTTCGTGGGTGAAATTACAGACGTACAGATGTGGGATAGTGTGCTGAGTGCAGGTCAGATTAAGCAGCTGTATGAGAAACACTGTGATGCTCCGAGTGGGAATGTGCTCGACTGGAATTCTCTCGTGTACCAAATCTCCGGGAATGTGGTTGAGGTGTCTGAGCTAGATGTCTAGCTACAAAAGTCACTTTGTCTGACACTTGGTTCTCAATTTCTCTCCTTTGATTTCAATTTCAAATCAAGTATGTGATTATAATTACTGACTAATCAGTGTGTGATTAAGGTAGAAAATGTATTTTTAGAAAAATATCCATTTTCGGTGTGAAAGGGGAACCTCTGCATCTCAAATTAAAATGCATATTAATATGGTCGGAGTTGTCACCTAGTTGTTGATTTGTCACCACAGAAAAACAGACCAGAGGAGATTTAAATTGTTATTTGTATGATGTTAGTTTTGAGTTTTGGCTTTCTTTCCATGTTAATTTTCATGTCTAACTTTAAATCTATGCATGTTAAAAATTGTTGGAGGAATTCTTTGAATAAATCTGACAAAATATTTTGTATTTGTATTTATTTATGAAATTGTACATTTGCCCATCTTGAACTATGTCCCCAAAAGTGGTTAAGATAACTGTTAGGTCTGGGCAATGTAATCGGATATTGGCAATGACGACGCGATACCATTGTTTGACAGGTGATAATTGTCCATGCTGCATAGGGGAAAAGTACTAATAGATATAGTAGAAAAAGCACTTCCTGGAGCATGTTTTATGTTGATATGAAAAAAAATGGCTCACAACTGTAACCATAACAACAAAGGGCCGGTTGCAGTGCTTTTTAAACGCTGCTGCATTTTGACTGCCTTGCAGCCACTTCACACTGAACTATTTTGATAGGACAGCTTAATATTAACCTGTAATATATTTCCTATTACTGTTACTAGCTAACGTTGTTTAAACATCGTTTGCTACCAGATGAGTCCTCGGGCTTCAATTCAATTTTATTTGTATAGCGCTTTCAACAATGGACATTGTAACAGCTTCACAGAAATATACAAATTCAGGATATAAATTTAAAATGTATAAATTTGCCCTTTAAAGGTTTAAAGGCTTTTTTCTTTGCCTCACAGCAGCTTTACTCGAATGCAACATACTGTCTCAGGAGAATTCTAAGCATTACCCATACAGCTTGGGTATTCAGTTCTTTCTCATTCTTTCTCATACAGTGGATAACTTCACGGGGATATTACAGACTTAAAGTAAAAGCTCTAATGAAATTAAAAATGATCTTGATGCTTATACATAGCACTGCTTGGCTCTGTAGTATACAGTTATAGAAGGGAATGGTTTATAATCGCACTATCTGGCGTCACCCAGGATGAGGATGGGTTCCCTTTTGAGTCTGATTCCTCTCAGGGTTTCTTCCTCATATGGTCTCAGGGTTTTTCCTCATCACTCTCGCCTCTGGCTTGCTCATTAGGGATAAATCTATATCTGGACTTCTGTAAAGCTCTTTGTGGTAATGTCCATTGTTAAAAGCACTATATGAATAAAATTTAATTGAACTGAATGCACATTGTAACTTCTGTGGCCTATTCTAATAGGTAAATTAGGCTGCCTAAAACTTTTGCACAGAACTGAGTGTCTGTTAAATAATGTAGCCAGAGGTTGTCTGTAATAATTCTGATTGATTCACATAAGTGATCCCTGTATAATTCACAAAGATAGGTGTCTTCATCATGTTCACATGCTAATCACATTAAAAATTCCATGTGTACTACACACAACCCCTTTTAATACACTCTGATCTGAACCTTTTTAGCTACATGTGCTTGTTGTAGGGGGCATGGCCATACAAGTGGTGCTTAATCATTAGTAGGTCACATGACCATAACAGGTATGTAGAGTAAGCCTAAACTTAGAAAGCATCACTTCTCTGACAGCCCTTTTAAATACCCTCTTTTCCCACAGGATATAACGCAGTCTTTACCAACATGTCAATTCAGATGGGATTTACAGGTAAAAGTTTGGAAATAACATATTTTGTTGATTTTTAAAGTCAAAAGAAGTAAAAGCAACTCTGCAACAAACTATTTTAAAAAAATAGCATTTTCTGTGCAGGTGCATTAAATTTGATGAACTTAAAAAAATAGATAATAAACCTAATTGTGCCAAAAGTTTAGACTTCCTACTAATTTGCGACTGAGCTTTAACTTCCTGGCTGATGTCTTGAGATGTTGCTTTTCCTTCCTCATGATGCCATCTATTTCTGAAGTGCACCAGTCTCTCCTGCAGCAAAGCACTCCACAACATGATGCTGCCACCCCCATGCTTCACGGTTAAGATGGTGTTTTTGGCCTCACCCTTTTCCCTCCAAACATAACGATGGTCATTATGGCCAAACAGTTCATTTTTTGTTTCATCAGACCAGAGGACATTTCTCCAAAAAGTAAGATCTTTTGTGCACGTGCACACTGTAGTCTGGCTTTTTTATGACTGTTTTAGAGCAGTGGGTTCTTCCTTGCTGAGCAGCCCTTCAGGTTATGTTGATATAGGACTCTTTTTACTGTGGATATAGATACTTGTCTAGCTGTTTCCTCCAGCATCTTTACAAGGAACTTTGCTGTTGTTCTGTGATTGATTTGCACTTTTTTCGCACCAACCTACGTTCATCTCTAGGATACAGAATGCGTCTCCTTCCTGAGCGGTATAATGACTGCTTGGTCCCATGGTGTTCATACTTGCGTACTATTGTTTGTACAGATGAATTAGCATTCTTATTAGCAAACCCCAGGTTGTTACGTGACTGTAAACTGACAGTTGACAAGTAGGGCTACTAATCTCTGCAGTGAGGCCCCTAACCAAATAGTGTCCTGCTGAAACAAAGGATTATTATCAGTAAAAGCTAAAGGTGCCCCCACATATAACCCTGAAATCTCTCTGACAGTGCTCATTAAAGACCTAGAAGCTCCTGTTTAAATGAACTATAATTTTGATCAGGTCAGGACTTTAAGGATTTATGAAAAGTTGTAACCCAACAGTTCTTTTCTTTTCTAAACAGTAATAACAAACATAATAAACAAACACTGTATGGCCAAAGGTATGTACACCCTTTACCATCACATTCATATGTACTTGTTGAACTTCCCATTCCAGATTTACTCTCCCTGTGTTTGCTGTTATAATAAGCTCCACTCTTCTGGGAAGCTTTCCACTAGATGTTGGAGCGTGGCTGTGGGGATTTGTGTTCATTCAGCTACAAGAGCATTAGTGAGGTCAGGCACTGATGTTGGGATGTCAAGGAGGTCTGGTGTTCCAGTTCATCCCAAAGGCGTTCAGTGCGGTTGAGGTCAGGGCTCTGTGCAGGACACTCATAGTACATACATAGTACAGAGTCAGAACTGGGTAAAGTGCTCAATGACCTATTGCTCACCTCACACTGTGGATTTGTTTCTCTTTTGATTCTGTTGGACTTGAGTGCAGCATCTGACACCATGATATTTTACCGGACAGGCTTATAAACACAGTCACGTTGGACAGACAAGTCTTCGATGGTTTAGATCACATGTGTCCTGCACAAGGCCTCATTTAATTTGGCCCGTGTAAACTTGGAATCATACTGAAACAGCCAGTAGTACAATATTGCTCAATATTTTCACACTATCCAAAATTCACAGAAGATTTGGAGAGTAACCATCCAAAGGGCAGTTACCGTAAACTGTCGTATATACATGCACTCCAGTTTCTATCGCAGCTGTCTTGATTAAAATCAACGACTGAACTGGGGAGTGTGACACATTTTAGGTGGATGTGACACCTTTCAGGAACGGTCACCTCACTAATTTGTTATTTAATCATTTAAGGTACAATCTATCATCAGACCATCTTTCCATATAAATAACATTGCCATGACATACATTTATGAGAGTTTCACTGAAGAAGATTAAAATAACATTAATAATAGGGGAAGAATACACCTTATATTAATATTATAAACCCTGATCTACTTTTGTTTTGCAGTAAAACTCCAGCAGCTACTTCACCGGCTCTCATCTCCATATCTCTGTGCTTACAGTGGAGCTATCTGGATAGTAGCTTTCTAACAGAAAATGCATCATCCAATTGGCTAATCCTGTTTCTCACCACAGCAGCTGCTATCCAAAAATATTATTTATTAAACAAAGGGATTAAACAAAGGAAAGCATTGTTAAAAAACTTTTATTATAATCAGTATAATAAATGTTGTTACCTAATAGTGCATACATTTTAACATCTTTTTAATAGAAACATCCTTTTCTAATTTCAGAGACTAGAAATTATTGGTGTTACTTGATAGAATATGTTAAACAAGGGAAAAAAATGATACACTTTCAAAAATGGTGATGTGGCCCATGCAAAATTTGAGTTCGACACTCCTGGTTTAGCTTTTACCTGTCAGAGTGAAACCTTTAATATCGATCGAGATTCTGTAGAGCCTGAAAAAAGTTCAATACGATTTCCAACAAGGTTCTGTTTTATCCCTGTATTATTCTCTCTTTATCTCCAGCCCCTTGGGAATGAAATTCACAAACATCGTGCTGGTTTTCACTTCGACACTAATGACACACAATGAAAAGGTTATACACAAACAGGACAGCTACGCAAAGTGGAAGACTGCATAAAAGACAATAAGGTTGAATGAAAAGAAACTTCTTTCTCCAAAACTCTGACATAACTGAATGTTGGATTTTGCCAATAATTTGAATTTCCTGAAAATGTTTTTTTTTAATTATTTGCCATAAATGTATTTTAAATAAAGTTTGCAAAGATTACAAAGATTTCAGTTACAGTTTTTGTTTCTTTAAAATGTGCAATTTTACTTACATGTGAAACAAAACAGCTATAGTTATAGTATGCATATTAAAATATAATTTTAAATATAATAAGATGCTTAAAACACATGTATACATGTATTAGTATCACATAAACCACCACATTAGATAAACAAAAATGTAAAATATAAATGTTCTCCTTTGCTGTGTGAAAGTTTGTAAATGTAACCCTGGTGTATTTAATCCTACAATATTGTGTAATGTGGCTGTAGTGGGAACTGCAGGCTGTAACACAGGGCTTTTATTCAGGGGTAAATTTGTAATTAACCTCAGCATGGCTGTTACAGTGGATTCTGGGAATGAACGGGGATAAAATCTGCACCTTTATATTTTATATCATAATATTTCAGTTAATAAACCATATAAATAATCAGATAAACTGTTTGTACTGTCTGCCGAATGCCATAAATGTACCTATTTCTATCTATCTATCTATCTATCTATCTGGCTGAGTCTTGCAAGCTGGAGGCAAAATCATATAACCTAGATCATACAGTATGAAGCCACTCAGATTTTTATTTATTATGACAATTTTTTAAGATACACAATGTGTACTGTCTCTTTTAACTTCACTATGAAGAACTACGCATGTGTTTACTTTTCACAAAGCATCTTGCACATTTGACTGTCACAATTATACAGAGTAACACACTATCAATATATTGAATAAAAGAAAATGTTTTTCTACGATTGTTAAAATAATGGCCCTGTGAATGATAATAATGGCATGTGAGAGTATCTTGTGTAGGCAAACGACACCTTCTGCTTATTTCCTGAGCCGTTATGTCCCATTAATTCTATAAAAAAAAAAATGTTTCTATATACCACTCAATATTTCCACACTAATATCACATCTAAAAATAATTCAGGAACTCATCAGATATTGCTCTTTAGTGTGATTAACTCCAAACTCCAAAATGTATGTTTTTAGCAGAGATAAACCAGCGTGAGTTCACCTTCAATCTCTTTCATAAAGATGCATATATTTCAGAGATTTGGAAAACACATACTGTATACAGTGGCCACACTTAAGTCACACTTGCAAATGTATGAATTTCATACATTAGACAAAAAGTAATTGGACACTGAAGATTATTCTAGCTGTCACAGTTAATCCATAATTCATGTGTTGAATTAAACCACACTTTTGGCTTTGGCATAAGTCAAGTGCCATAATCTCTTCACTTCATTTTGTTTGTTAGCCTGCAACACCAACATCTGTGGCCACAAACCACTGCTGCTGCTGCTGCTGATAATAATAATAATAATAATAATAATAATAATAAAAAATAAGTGGAAAAATTTTAACTTTAGGTAAATGTACGTGTTCTCTGTAAGGTCACTTTTAACCCTGTTACACCATAGTCTGTGATTACACAGCACTTGTTTATGCCCATTACCGTAAGGTTAAGGGTTTTGTGTATCCAGGTTTTTTTTTAAGGTCCAGTGTAAACAAAGCCTTTAGAAATGTAAACAATATCTTTCCAGTATCACGCTGCAAAAAGAATTATCTTACCAATTAAATATATCTTGATTATTGGCCAACTGAACTAATATTTCCCTTTATTAGACTGGTTGTAAACAAATATAAGCCTATTTCTAGATTTTCTTTTTACTCATTTCAAGTTTAATGTAATTTTTTTTTGCCTATTTCAAGCATTTATTTACTGAAGCCCTGAACTGCAAAGAGTGCAAAATACTTTTACTACTATTTCATCATTTGGCCTTACTATGTGAAAATAAAGAGATAATTAGTAAGTCTAAATAATGACTTAGCTAAAAAAAAAATTCACACTGACTTAGTGAGAATTTTGAGTAGAAATTATGACTTATTGACAAAAAAACTGCCTTCACCAGCATGTCAGATTATTATGATTAGTGATGTGTTATGGTGTGGTTAACATGAGGTCGTCCTTTACATAGATGATGTAGGTAGGTGGATACTTTATTGCTCTTTATTGATGACCTTCTTATTTTCTCCACATTTCTCCCAATTCATATAAAATACAGAATTCATCCTGCATTCACTACAAAGGAACTTGGTCTCTCAGAGCAGTAGTTGTCCAATCAAAGCTTGCTATTTCAACATTCACCCTCTACGTTGTAACCAAGTAACACTTACGAACTCAGATTTTCCCCACCAGCTCATTCCTATTCAGCCTGTCAGAGTAGCTCTACCTGACCTCCCATAGCTGTCTGCATGTCACTGAGACGGGCCCTCCAGGGTCCCATTAGTGTAGTTCATATCTCTACTGGTGAGCCACTGTGCCTCTTTACCACCACTGCATATTCTACTTCTATTTCTGGTGAGTGGGAACAATACAATATTTGACTGAACGACCAACAGGTACTGGAGTTGCTGGAGCAACATACCACCACATTTGATGGCATACAGAAGCATGCAACATAATGGCCCTTACTCCTTAAAGCACCTACAACTGCCTGTATCAGTCTGTCAAGAAGCACAGAGTATCAGATAGCTAAAGGTTTTAAAGCAAGTTGAAGCCTATCAACAAGAGATGGCACCTACAGATGATACAAAAGAATATTGGGCTCCTTCTTTTAGTTTATCATAATGGAAGGCTAGGCTTCAACTGCTCATATCAGTACAGGGACCGTCTACAATGACCATCTCTATCCAGGGGTCTACTTTGTTAGCTGTCCTCTTATAGTCTTATTGTTGTGCTTCCTATATATGCAAGCGACATATGAGTGAGCACAGTGAAGGCAGTGAAGACATCCTGAAGTGCATAGAAGAGGCATTCTTTGGAGTCATCTGCCTTGAAAATCTGCAGACACATCTGAAAAACCCTTTTACCAGATGTGTGGGGCTTTAAAATAATGGAGAGGTTTGGACACAAAGTTTCTAAACCTAACCTTGGTGGAAATACCCTCATGTTATGTCTGAACATTTACACAATTTGAAGAGTTGATGATGCTGGACTACTGATTAGAAGGTTTTGAGTTCAAATCCCAGCACTGCCAAGCTGCCACTTATTGACCCTTGAGCAAGGCCCTTAACCCTCAGCTGTTCAGTTGTATAAATGAGATAAATGTATGCCGCTCTGGATAACGACGTCTGCCAAATGGCTTAAACGTAAATGAGGGACTCCTGATCCACTGGCACCCTGACCGGGATAAAGCAGCTACTGAACATGAAATGAGGAGACATATATCAACTCCGGAGTTCTGATTCCAGTTGGGAAAATCCTTCCATCCATCTCAACAATTTATCTACCATCACAAACACATTTTGAAACAGACACTTGATGGAAATTTAATGCAGTTCATTTTTAGATAGTCTTAGATCTGGTTCTTGGCTTGTTATGTTTTGCTGTGCAAATACACTTTAGCATAATCGTCAGGCCCTTTAGACTGTAAATATAGTTGCAAAAACAGGTCAAATGTGATACCAGATCACACACAGGACATTGTCTGATACACCCCCACATCCTGATAAGCCCAACCCCAAAATTTCATTATAAATCCACTGTGATCTTGACATTGCATGTTGTTCTCACCACAAGCTGCATTTCTCTTTTGCTGGTGTTAAAAAAGAAAGTAAGTATTCAAAAAAGTAAGTATTCATACGATTCATGATTTATTTAATGAACGTTTGCATATATACAGTATATACAGTATAGTATTAAAATATCTGAAGTGATGTGTGATGTATCATAGTTTTTGTGAAAAAAGTTATAATTATTTTTAATAATAAAGTAACCATGTATCTTCCAATTTATGTAAATATTAAACACGCAGTAAGATGAAGGTGGTGATTCTGGTAACATTGCTTCTTCTGCCTCTGGCCACAGCCACTGAACGTAAGTTTTATTAAGCTTTCTGTGTATAACCAAATTAAGAAACTAGTTTTAATTTTGGTGTTGTGACTATTTGCAGTTGATGTTTTGTAAATGACCTTAGAGTTGGCATAACAATAATAATTATGTTCAGTCCAATTTTATTTGAATAGCGCTATTAAAAATAGACGTTATCACAAAGCAGCTGCATAGTAACCCAGGTGTGGATAAAAGATAGTACTAGTTAAAATTTGTAAAACCAAGTCAAATCCTAATTTTAAAGGTTTAAACTGTATTTTTGTAACAATGCACCCCTGAGAAAAGCTAGTTTGCAAAAATAGGTTTCACATGTTATGCAAATTCAAAACGCACTACAGCACCACCATCAGGCCATGCAGGCTCGTCTCGTTTGCCTGCGTAGTGGGAAGGAGTACTACTTACTATCCAAGTATCAAGTCTCTGTAACTTGATTCATTTCAGGGGGAAAAAGAATAAAAATAACTCTTTTTTAACTCTAAAATAATTTTTTAAATCCCACTCACACAGTTTTTATTTTTGGTTTGTTGGTTCTATATTTTTAAACCAATTTAATTACAGACTCTTACAGAGTCCATCCTGACCCTGAGCAGGCAGGAAGAAATGATGAGTTAATGATTGAATTCTGTAAATAAATCAAAAACATGTGTTAATGTTCATGTTAATAGCAGTGGTAGGATAAGCCATGAGTTTTATCATCGGACTAGTGATTCAGTATGTAAAGAAATGGAAATATATGGGGTTGTAACTACTAGTTCATTAGTGTAAGTTCAATATTAACTACGCAGTAATTACAGAGTCTTACAGTTCTCCTGCAGAACTACTAGGTAACGATGGCTCTTTTATAATAACTACTGATTACTGATCACATCGACATTAATTCCAAGTAGCTAATCCTTACCATCCTTCTGGAGATCTACTACCTAATATACCTATTCCAGTACCTCAGTGTCTAAAATGTAAAATGCCTATATGTGTTATTAATATTATAAAGTATTATAAAGTGAAATACATGGTGGTTGATTACCAATTACTGAAGAATTCTTGTTAAAAAAAAATCACTTCTGATGGTAAGTTAATTGTAAATACAGCCCTGTATGTTTGTAGATTATTATTCTCTATTTTCTCTTTAGACCTCGACTGGCTAAAAAAAACCAACCAAACAAAAAAAAAACATCCCAACCTTGTGCTCCTCTGAGGAGACCTGTTTGTGTGGACAATATAACTCAAATATACTGAAAAAAAAGAAGTAATAAAATTCTGGCAATGATTTACATTTGATTTCTTTTAAAGTATGTCCTTGATTTACATGCTTAAATGTTGCCCAATTTAAGCAAGTAAATCAAATTTTTACTCCTTTCTTTTAAGTCCATTTTATTTATTTATTTCAAACAGGAGATCTTAAATAAAGTATATAAATCTAGACATTGTAAAAAGTACCCATTATCTACACATACTGTATTTTCTTGGTCCCATTTGGAAAAGTCTTTTTGCAAGTCAATTATCATTATTATTTCAGGCAACACTGAACTATCAGAATCCAACATAACACACTCTCTCTCTCTCTCTCTCTCTCTCTCTCTCCACACACACACACACACACACACACACCATAAAACTGACAGAGAAAAACAAAAAGGGTGAACTAGGAAAACTTTATCAAAATGTTTGATGTTGTAAAACATTTCATAACACAATAACCCTAAAAATCCCTTAAAGCCAACACAAAACAATCCATCATTAATGCTCAAAATTACAGTGTCAAAATTAAGTGTGTCAGACCCATATGCAAATAGAATTCAAAAGCCACACTCTCACTCTCATTAGTTTGGCGTGGACTTTATTAATTTCAATTTTATATGATGAATTTTGAACTTTTATATATGATTGTATTAACTTAAATTTTACATGACTGTATTAATTTCAACATTGTTGCTAAACATATGCAAAGGAAACCGAATGTGTGCAGCACCGCAGCAAGCTCGCGGTCCTCTTCTGGTCAGCATGTGTCCAGTTGCCCAACATTGCTTCTTTTTTTCTAGTTTTCTGAGAACTTGCCAAATGATAATAGTTAATTTAGTACAGAAATTACTAATAAACCTGCTTACTAGTATAGAGCTTGTGACAGTAATTCTAATAATTTATTTTTCTGTGTAAAATCATATAATTGTTTTTGTCATATTTACTGAACCGCTGAAACTTTACAAACATTTACATTCTCGACACTGAGGTCTTGGAATAGGTTAAGGTATGTTCGATAGTACATCAGAAGGAAGGTAAGGTTTAGCTATTATGAATTCATGTTGATGTGATCAGTACTTAATCAGTAGGTATTATAAAAGAGTCATAGTTAGCTAGTAGCTCTGCAGGAGAAATGTAAGACTCTGTAATTACTGCTTAGTTAACTATTGGTTCTTAGTAGTTAACAGGACCAACATAAATGAACAACTACTCATTTGATACTGTTTAGTTCCTTCATATTTACCTATGAGTTATGGAAAATGTTGCTGTTTTTGGTAACTCATACATAGAACTAGTTCTAGGCAGTGTACTAAGACTTTTAGAAAGGGCAGTATATAAATGTGTAAAAAATAATTTCATGCAAAGTGTTTTTCCCCTTCACCACCAGGTGTTAAAATGCACTTAAGTACAGGGTAAGAATCACACACCTCTGTTTTAGACAATCTCCACCCACGTGTAACTCTCATGTAACTTCTGAATAGTACATAATAATCTGAATACTGATGTGTGTAATGTCAGTATTAAATCTGTGCTTAACTAAACTCACAATATGACCCCAACTACTCATATTGAACATCCTTTCAACATACTTAGGACTGAGTACTCTTAGTCTTTACCTTTCTACACCTAACACCTAACTACAAATAACTGTGCTGGTGTATATAATAGATCTGGTGTCACCCAGAAGAGGACATCAGAAGAGTCTGATTCTTCTCAAAGTTTGTTCTTCGTCTCAGAGTTTTTCCTCGCCACCTTTGCCTCTGGCTTGTTGATTTAAATGTATATAAATGTATACAGTATCTGATGTCTTATTGTGTTCATTATGGCAATAACACGTGGATAAAAACAGTTAACAAAAGTGCACACAAGGTTTGGAAACAACTGTACTGTGTTTTTATCTCCACTAGGTAAGGTGTTTTTGTTCCCTGAGGAGTCCGACACTGCCTATGTGCATGTCACACCGAAGAAACCTCTGAATTTACAGGCCTTCACGCTCTGCATGCACGTCGCCACTGAACTCAACAGCCAGCGAGAGACCATCCTGTTTGCTTATCGCACTCAACACTATGATGAGCTCAACGTGTGGCAAGAAAAAGGAAGACTCTCTCTTTACCTGAGAAGCAGCGGGGATGCTGCTATGTTTACTCTACCACCATTGAGCGCGTTCCCCACTCACCTGTGTGTCACCTGGGACTCGAGCACTGGGGCCACTGCATTTTGGGTGGATGGACGCCGCAGCATGCTGAAAATCTACAGACGCGGCCATCAGGTAGATTCAGATGGAGCTATAGTTCTCGGACAGGATCCTGACTCATACGTGGGCGAGTTTGACAGTAAGCAGAGCTTCGTGGGTGAAATTACGGACTTGGAGATGTGGGATAGTGTGCTGAGTGCACGTCAGATTAAGCAGGTCTTTGAGAAACAAAACATTGGTCTGAGTGGGAATGTGCTCGACTGGAATTCTCTTGAGTACAAAATCCATGGCAATGTGCTTGAGGTGTCTGGGCCTAAGGCCTAGTTAAAAAGTCACTTTGTCTGACACCTGGTTCTGAATTTCATTTCTTTGATTTCCATGTCTAACTGAGTATGTGATTATTATTCCTGTCTGTGATAAAAATGGATTTTTAGAGAAATAGCAATTTTTGTTCTAAAAGGAGAGCCCCTGTGTCTGAAAACACATTATAACATGATCTGAGTTGTTGTGTAGTTTCATCACTGCAGAAAAACAGACGAGAAGTGTGTTAAGTTCAGTAAGTGTGTTAAGTAATGGATTTTGGACTGATTTATTTGTAATTATATAATGTAATTATATTAAATGTATATATAATTTTCTCAAAAGCATCTTGACTCCTCTGATACAATATTTTTGAAAAATTTGTCACCTAACAGCTCTGTTCTTTTCTTAGTGTTAATAACAAACATGTGTTTTAGTCTGGAGGCATTGTAGTACAGAATCAGCGCTGGATGAAGTGCTCAGTGGCCAACTGCTCACTTCAGATTGTGGAGACGTTTCTGTTTTGGTTCAGTTGGACTTGAGCGGTGCATTTGACGCTGTGATATTTTAATGACAGAATTGAAAACACAGTTGGCTGCACATTTATTGTTGTCCCTGCTATAACAAACCCAAATCAGGAAGGGCTGTTAATTAACATTATATAATCAGGTGTGTTAGTGTAACTTTTGGCTCAGTACTCTGTGTTTTGTGAAAATATGTAATGTATAGTAATTGTGTTATTACTCCTTACCTGTTGATGGCGCTCTCCAGCTAGAGATGTGTTGTGTATATAACCTGTGGGACAGCAGAATAAGAGTTGAGTAAAAACAGATGGTCACGTTAATCTGGTGTCTCTGTGGATTATTAAAATACACATTATACAAATATTACAAATAAAGTGCAGGAAGAAGGAGACTGGGCTATGACGAGCTGGGTCTGTATAAAGAATATATTTTTGGACAAATCTATAATTCCAAATGCATACATTTTTGAATCAACAAAATGTATGAAATGTAACAAAATATATCAACAAACTATGAAATACTTGTTTATGGTTCAAACTCTAATCTGCTAATTGACTCAAAATACACTTGGTTTAATCTCCTTTGCTAGCGGCAGTCTGTACCCCATATAAAATGTGTAATAATTACAACAAAACTGACAACATGTACCAATTACATCAATAAACCAACACAAAAAGAGTGAAATAAGCAAAATATAAAAGTAATATACATGGAGTGAATTGCTATGAGACAATGCTAAGTTTCTGAACTGGAGCATGATGGACATACCTCTTCCTTTCGCGAGAGAGGAGAGCAAAAGACCGAAAAAGGTCGTAATAATTGGTATGGCCGCCTGGACTGAACCAATTTTCTGAACCAATATTCTGAACTTGCCTGGGCTTCTTCTTGCCAATATCAGGTCAGGTAATGAGCCAGATTAACAATCAGTGGTAAAAACATTTAGTCTGCAGAGAGACATCTATTCCTAGCTAATTGTGATCCTCTCACATTTTTTTGTTGTTTTTGGAGATATACACATTATAGTGTAATGGAATTAATTCACTTTGTGATCAGATACCGTATGTCAAAAAGTCAGCGACATTTTGTTTGTGATCTTCATTAAAACAGAAGAGCACAAACACACTGTACAGGTAGATGCTTAAATGGCATAAAGATATTAATAGCAAGAAATATAGCCGACACAACAAAATTAACTAAATCAATTATTGATTATTTGCTCACCAATGTGAGTACAGACAGAAATCAGTTGACAGAAAAAATAAAGATAAGACTCCTTCAGTCAAATGCTGTGAGTCAAACACATCTCAAGGTGGGAAAACATCTCAAATTGGCTCTTCAATTGCACACTGCAAACCAGACTTCGAGTTCTTCAACACTGACCCGTTGTTTACAAAAGCTGCAGCGGAACCCTTTGTCTCGGCCACCCGACTTCGACCGCGAAAGAACAGTTGGAAAAGGGGAAGGAGAGGCGTAGCCCTCCTCAGAGTAAGACACCACGATAATTGACCCCTGCTACCCAGCAATGCTCAATCTCTGGACAACAAGCTCTGTAAACTGAGATCGCGGATCTCCTACCAATGAGAGACGAGAGACCGCTGCATTATCTGTCTCACGGAAACCTGGATATCTGCAGAGGTTCCAGACTCAGACATTGAGCCCACAGGCTTCTCTGTGCACCTTGCGGATGGGCCAAAAGACCTCTCAGGGAAAACCAGAGGTGGGAGTGTATGTTTTATCATCAACAACTCATCTAAGGAACGTACACTCTGTGATTGGAAGAACGTACACTCTATCAAGTCCTTTTGCTCCCCTGACCAGGAATACCTCATGGTTCTATGTTGGCCGTACTGAGTACTGAGAGAATTCATGGCTGCTATTATTATAACTGTGTACATCTCCCCTCAAGCCGATACAAGACAGACACTCAAAGAACTGTATGGGAACATAAGCAAGCAGGAGACCATGCCCCCTCAGCCGCATTCATTGTGGCCAGGGACTTCAACAAAGCCAACCTCAGAATAATAACTCCAAAATATTTTCAACACATGACATGCAACACATGGAGGGACCAGGTTTTGGACCACTGCTACTCTTTCCCTGACCCACCTTTTGGCAAATTGGACCACTCTTCCATTTTGCTGCTGCCCACTGACACGCAGAAGCTGAAACAGGAAGCAATTGCCCTCAGGGTAGTTGACTCTCTGTCTCTGCAGGATGACACAATGATGAGACAACCTACAGAGAAGAGGTACACACTCTGACACACTGGTGCCAGGAAAACAACCTCTCTCTCAACATCAGTAAGACCAAGGAGCTTGTAGTGGACTTTAGGAGACAGGACATTTATATATTACTGAATTTATTTATTTCTGTAAAGCTGCTTTGTGACAGTGTCCATTGTTAAAAGTGCTATACAAATAAAATTGAATTGAGTTGAATTGAATATTATACCTGGTATGTTCACATACACATGCATATTCTGCGGAATTCCTATAACCTTCTCACAGACACATTAAGCACTCATGTGACAAATGTAAAGGGCAGGAAAACAATAGGGCATTAGGTCCCAGTAGCGCCATAGCTAACTGAGTGGCAGTAGGATCCAATGGTGCAGGTTGCTATTAGAGTGGCAAAGGGCCATTTTTTTAAGCTTACTTTTAGCCAACCTGGTTTCGTCATTCATGGCGTGCATGTGCAAGGAAATCAGGATTTCCGTAGTCTGTGATCCAGCCAGTTTGGAAGCAGAGGTAAACTTTATCTTGTAATGCTTGCAGCTCATTGAATCACCATCACTGCCATCTTGGTGGTAGAATGCAGAGGTTAGCAATGATTGGGAACATAGGCAAAGGCTTCAGATGACTAGTGTTGTTTCTTATGCTCATTTGAGTCACTATAGCCTGCTGTTGAGTAGAAGAAGAACTGCTGGCTGGAATCCTGGGATGCTGGGAGGGTATCCATATGGAACATTACTGCTGCTATCATTGAGCCAGTTAACCAAACCAAAAGTTTAATGCTAGGCACTGTTTTGTATTGTTTTATAGTACTGTTTTGTACTGTAGTTGTACTTTGTTTTTTTTCAGTTGCATATGGTTTGGTTATTTTAGTAGATTTTTTTCTTTTCTTTCTAAACATATTTTAAGTATGCTGTGTAATGGTTTTTTAAAAAAGTTTTTAAAGTTTTTTTTAAAAACTTACTTTATTAATTGGTTGCAGAGTTTATATAATTTTTTTTCTTCTTCTTCTTTCTTAGTGTGAGGAATTAGCTGCTGAGTTCCAGTGGGGTTTCCCCTAGTGCTTGGGGACTACTGAGAGTCGAAGCAGTGATATAAGTATGGTGATGACTTTGAAGATGTAAACTGATTTACAGATAAGCCTTTTTTTGGAGGTCCAATTTTATTAAATTGTCTAATAAAGTGAAAATCCATCAAACATCACTTACCATCTGAAGGTCATTTAGTTGGACAGGTGGTGAGAGGTAAATTGTTAGTATTATTCTTACTAATTTTCTTCGAAAGAGATTGCTCTCATCCCGTAATTGAGAGTAGGGTAGTCGGATATCCTAAATCCTGCCGAAAAAGAGTAGTAGATAGCAGTGGGCTGTCTGGGTTAGTGGATCAGTCTTGGTGGATATGACCAAGTACCTTCAGCCTCCCTCTCTCTGCTATTGTACTCAGTTTATCCATTTAACAGGACATTAACATTGGTCCATAAATTTGTTCAGCTCATTTTTAGGTTTGTTGGCTGTGAGAACTTGTGCCCCTCACGCCTCTTGCATGACCTCTGGCTCAGCAATGTACTTCTTTTTGAGCTGGGGAAAGGAGAAAGATAAAAAATAGAAAAAAATCCTTCCTCTTTTGTGCTGCTCTCTAGCTGTATAGGTTCAAGAACAAAAGACAGAAAGTTTAAAGTCTATGTTGCTCTATGTTCCTCTTTTGTACTGCTGTCTGGCTCTGCATCAGTTGAGAGGTGTGGGAGACCTTGGGGAGGTGGGCTTCTGTGGACAGAAAAGGATGAATTCCACCTGATGTTGTAAAGGAGAAATCTGCATGAGTGAGTTAGTTTAGGATTGTGAGGTGGGAAGGATAGTTGGTTGTCCATAGTTGGTTACTCCAATGTTGTGTGCAGTGATACAGTAGATGGTGAGATCTGAGAGTTGTCCAGGGAGATCACAAGATGGGGATGAATCGCCAGGGATGTACAGAAGCTCAATGTTGGTAGGATTTAGTTTCAGCTGATGAGCTGCCATTCATGATGAGATACGATCTCCTCTGAAAGTACTGGAACAGCAAGGCCAGTTCTATCATTTTTGCTATACACTTAAGACATTTGGGTTTGAGATGAAAAGATGAATATGAGATGATAGATCAGATTTTTAGCTTTCATTTCCTGATATTTACATCTAGATGTATCTGCCAGACATGGTGAGATCCGAGCAGAACCATGAGTGGCTGAAGGAGAAAAGGTGAGAAAGAGTTGACCGTCATCAGCATAGCAGTGGCATGAAAACCCATGTGAGGTTATGACTTCACCAAGAGAGCAGGTATAGAGGACATGACCTTACTGAGAAAGTGGGTATACAGCCAGAACAGAAGAGGACCCAGCACTGAGCCTTGTGGGACACCAGTGGAGAGTCTGCATGCAGCAGATATGGCTCCCATCCATGTCACTTGATATGACCAGCCCTCCAGGTAGGAAGCAAACCATTGCCATGCTGTGCCTTTCCAAGGATCATTAAGATGGACAAGAAAGGTTGAAAGATTCAAGGTTTATTTGTCACATGCATATTTGTACCAGGTACAAAAGTGCTGTGAAATGATAGGCAGCTACTCCAAAGACTATGCATATCAAGAACAAAACATGCACTATACATACAATATAACAATGGGTATAGGGTAAGGAAGAGCGCAGACAAAACAAGAGCATACAAAACTACACATACTATGAGTATGTATGTATCTGTAAATATCATTACATACGTATGTACACTAAAGCGTCCTGTGGCAGATGTGCCTTATGTGACATGTATAATCAGGTGCTGTGTGTGTGTGTGTGTGTTTGTGTGCTTCTCAGTGATGGGGTAGTTTCTGTAGAGTGTGCTGCTTTGAAGCCACACTGGTAAGGATCTTTTCAGTTTCTAAATATTCAGTCTACAGTGGATATGTAAAGTCAAATATTAGATATGACTTTCTAGATAAAGTACAGTTTAGTAAATTGCCATTAGCTTACCATTAGATGCTATTTACTATTTCCTCTATCACTGCTGTAGATCATTGCCAGTGACAGCAATGTAATATAGAATAGTTAAATAATATAGAAAATATGTTTATTCAATAAATTATATGTTTATATAAAAATGTAGTTTTTATATATTTTTAATTTAATTTTATATATTTAATTTTATATAGTTTTAATTTATGTAAACTTCTCAACAAAGTACTGTGCTTTTGTGTGAAGAGGAGAAAAGACCCAGCCAGAATACACCACCAATTTGGATTACCATTAACAGTGAATTTGAGAATAGCTTTATTGTCAGCGTTTGGTACTTGTGACACCAGAAAGTAAAGTTAGGTTAGTATATTTTTACACACACACACACACACACACATATATATATATATATATATATATATATATATATATATATATATATATATATATATATATATATATATATATATATATATATATATGTATAAAATTTTTATTTTTATTTTTTACATATGTTTTGGGTAATTATATTTTTTGCACTGAATATTCAACGCATCAACAAAAAAACACAAGAGTCCACCACACTTCAAGTGACACCGTCTGGGAGAATCCTAAAAGAAACAAAAAACACAGAAAATGTCACCTTCAGACTCACATTAATCATAATCCACTCTAGTATAAAAGCTGAAACATTTTACAATACCATGATTTTACCCACAGTATCTATTCAAGGGCATATATTGTCATTGACAATGCTGAACAATGATACACAGCAACAGTCAACGAGTCACTGGTATGCTAAAAAAATTGTTCCAACATACTCCATTCCCTTAAACACACACACATATCAAACAGAGGACTAAAATTATAAACAATAGATAGCAATTGGCAAGTGACCCTTTTGTAATCACCCAGTTCACTCTGCCAACGAATATATCACCAGCCACACTACAGAGCCGTCAAGGAGCTGTGAAACAAAACACAAGGGAAATATAACATTTTACATCATGCTCTTAAATAAACATGTCAAACCATCAACCTACCCTATATTCCCACTCACATCATTAGCATTGTGACCCTCCATTCTCATTAAAATACATTACATGCACCTGCCTTAATTTGTTTACTAATTCCTACCAGTGGCTTTCTTCTGCTGGGTCCTAAACCCTACCTGTTACACACACAGCACATAGATTTTTTTTATTTTTATTTTTTGGGTCCTAGTGCCCCACTTCCACACATGTTTCTGGATCAGTCATAGATCAAGATGTATACTCCACTGGTTGCCAGTTGTCATAATATTTCTGCAAAAGCACTGCACCATGTCCATTTTCAAAAGTTGAGATATTAATTGGTCGTGCAGGGTCATAAAATTTCAGTACAGGTTCTTCTGTCAAGTGTTTTTTTTTCAGTTGGTTCAATATTGTCTCATGTTCCCATTCAGTTTTGTTTTCAGTCAGTGTCTGGAGTGGTGCAATCTTTTCTGAGAGGGTTGGTATAAACTTCATGTAGTTTACCATTCCACTGAATCTTTGAACATCTTTGCACTGTGGCCTGGGTATGTTTACACGACTTTTCCAATCTTTTCTTTGGGTCAACCCTGATGCTTTTACTGTTAATAATGCCTCCCATGAAAGTCAGTTCAGTCACCCCCAGTAGACATTTTCTTTTATTCAGTTTCAGATTTGCTCTTCTTGTAACTTCCAGAACTTTTCTCAGTGTTTCATCATGTTCCTCTTTAGAGCTTCCACATATTATCTCCCCCACATTGAGGTCATCCATTGATGTGTAGATCTTCATGATTTTGACAGTCGAATGAAGCTTGCTCAAAACTCTGTACCTTTATCTCTATATGGCAGGTACAGGTACTTAAGACTACTGTTTGGTATTGCCTCCACTCTTGATGTGTATCATTTTATGGAGGACCTGTGGGGTTCAAGCACTGCTCACAAGTAGCTCCCCCAGTGGCCAGTTCTTGCGAAGATACATAGAACCTCAATGAGACCATATGTGAACATACTTATCAAGTTTTGTAATGATAGCATAGTGCTAGCTGTGTGAAATGTATGGTGGCCATATTGTTTATAAATGTCAACATGTTTTTGATAATTATTGAGATTCACACTCTGCTGAGTAGTTTGACACCATAATTGTAAAGGACTAGTTTTAATCCCAAAGAACTAGGATTAGTTCACAAAAGGAGGTTATGCATATTATGCAAATTAACACCAATTTCACAGGGTGGAGCTAAAAGTTCCAAGGCAATTTTTTAGAATGGGAGGAAAATATTAAACTAACAAAAAAAGTTTTTTATTGTAGGACTCATTTTCCAATAGATAAGCTTGTTACAGATTATCACATTGATGCACCATGCCAAATTTCAGCTCGATTGGGCTTAAGGTTCCTGAGAAACAGCTGCAGATGGCCATGTTTTTGAAGTAATTAACTGATGATTAAAAATCCAGTTACAGATTAGCAGATTGATGCAGCACACCAAATCTCAGCTCAAATGGAATAACAGTTCTTAAGAAACAGCTATTTGAACCTTATTCTGCCCCTTTCAATGACCACACCCCAACCTGAGCAGACATCCCCAGAACCATGTACTGAACAAGACTTTCAAGTTTGGTTTAAATCCATAGCAGTGGTTTGAAACCCTGTAAGGATATGACCATACCAAGAGATGAGTATTGTCGGAAGAACAGTAGAGAACCAAGTCCTAAGTAGTTTAACATCAATTTAGTGAAGTTTGGCCAAAAATCCTAGGACTGTGTCACAATAGTAGGTTTTGAATATTATGCAAATTATCTAAAATTTAAGTGGGCTAAGCCAAATGTTACTGAAAGGCAATATTGTAGAGCATGTGCAAACAAATGAAGCTGAAGAAGAATTTTCACTGAAGCCTACATCTTATTTTCCAAGAGATATTTTTGTGTGCACAAACATGAATAGTGCTCCCCAAGGTGGCCAATTTCAATGAGACCCAAACCTACCATTCAAGGTTCATAACAATAGCTCAGTTATTTTTAAGTAATTAGGTCAACACAAATTAGCACATAGATGCACCATACCAAATTTCAGCTTGATTGGACTCATGGTTGTTATCTAACCTTAGCTCCACACCCATTTGTATGACCATGCCCCATAGTGTGCATGTGACCTCAGAATGCCCATGAAGTTTCATGCAAATCCACATAAGCACAATTAGTAAAGATTGGTCAAAAATCCTAAGACTAGTTTGCAAAAGTAGGTTTTCCATATTATGCAAATTTGCACAAAAAAATCTAGCTGGGTGGCCCTAGACGGTTCATGAGGCTTTTTTATTTGGTAGGACCCAAGGAATCGTTGGAAAAAAGAATTTTGCTTTTAGGACTCATGGTGTATGAGATATGGACCAAAACGTAAAACCCTGTAGATCGGGCCCTTCTGTAAGCCTTACGGTTTGGTCTGCACAATTTGTTTTAGGGCAGAAAAGAAGAAGAAGAAGAAAAATCCCAACAATTGCAATAGGGTTACAGCACCTTTGGTGTTTGGACCCCCAATAACAATAAGAAAAAACCTAACAAAAACAATAGGGTTACAAGCACTTCACTCCAAACCTTGTACTGAACATTCCTTTTAGGTTTCGTGCAAATCCATGCAACCAGTACAGAGTTACAGCTATTTGAGTAAACCAAGCTCTGCCCCACTAGGATTTATTGGCTTGTGGTGGCCACATTGTTTACAAATCTCAACATGTCTGATATTTATTGAGCTTCAGACTCTGCTGAGTAATTGACACCAATTTTGTGAAGATAGGCCCAGTTGTAAAAGTGATTTGATATATTATGATAATTAGCTCAAAAATTAACTAGGCAGAGCTAAATGGTTCTTTGCTTGGGATAATCCAAGGAATCAGGAGGAAAAACAATTTTGCTTGTAGGCCATAACCTTAATGAGATATAGGCCAGAATGCAAAACCCTGCACTACAGTGCCACCATGTGGCCGATTGGGCCAATTTTGGTTGCTTGAGTCGTGGCAGTGGTCCTACCTAGTGACCCATTTTCACATCTCTGTGATTTGTGGTTTTGTCTGGACGACTCATTTTATGGAAAATAAAGCATAAAAATAATTTTAATAACTTGAGCAAAGCCAATAGGTTTCCTATATACTTGGACCCCAAATAATAAAAGATCCAAATGTAATAATTTTTGGACAATGCCAGTTGCCCTGTGAGGAGCTGAGTTGGCATAGAAGTGTGTACTTCTAGGTTGTGTGCTCGAATGCCCTTTAAGTCTGACTATCATTAAATATTTTGAATTATTGTTGCTACAACAGTCAGGGTGAACACAATGTCTGTATCTCTATATCTATTAGTTTAGCGCTCCAAATATTTTTTTTTATTATCTGTAATCAAATTTAATCCTAAACCTAAAGTGGCCTAATTCAGCTTTCATTTTTTAAAATGAAATCTGAACCCTACCACTCTGCCCCTAGAAACAATGGAAACCCCAGCAGTAGAAGAGTCAGCAGTGTCAGCATGGTGTGTGAATTGTGGCTCTGAGAGTTCCTCTACCTCAGCTATGTTACTCCACATTATAATCATCCTCAACTAAAGATATGTGTGGGACTGTTTTATTAATCCTGCTCACACAGTTGTTATTTTTGTTTGTCCTGTCTGCCATATTTTTTTTACAAAGTATATTATCAGTATAATATTTTCTAACACTTTGGTTCCAATTCCCAAAATACAAACAAACCAGTATAATAATTTAAAACACCACGACCAGGTAGTTACTAATGTTGAATGCTGTAAATAAATCACATAGTGCTGCACATGCACATTAATGTGTGCAAGTATGTTAGGATGAGTTCACTATTAACTTTCTAACACTATAAAATTATTGAATCTTACATTTCTCCTGGAGAACTACTAGCTAACTATGGCTTTTTAAAAAAATAAAAACTAGTGATTAAGTACTGATCACATCATTATTAATTCCCAATAGCTAATCCTTACCTTCCACCTGGAGATCTGCTACCTAATATACCTATTCCAATACTGCACTGTCTAATATGTAAATGTCTATATTAATATTATTAATTTTGTTTATTAATATTATAAAGTAAAACTCATGGTAATTCATTAATAATTACTGAGCTCTCTCTCTCTCTCTCTCTCTCTCTGTGTACTGTACTGTACTGTATGTTTTGCCATGAGTAGACAATAATGCAATTTGAATGTTTTATATATACAGTTTTTATTAAGAACCAATTTTAATTTTGTGAATACAGTGTAGGCCACCCATGTAGCAGTGTGTAGCTAATCTAAATATAAATAAAATCTAATTCCATGTTTTATTGAACAAAGTACTCCAGATACCTTTGCTGCGTTCGTGATGCCTTGTAAGTGGTGAGTTGTAATGACATAATTACAACTTGGCATGTTCGATGTGTGAAGTGGAAAAAATACATGGACATCTCCAAAAAGCTTATCTTTTGTTTGGTCTGTCATAAGAAGCTACTTTAACTGCACTTTTACTGTTACAGGCCTGAGTGGCTACTGGTTCTGTTCTACTGTAGTGACCTTCAAAGATTCCTGCAACATTTTGGACTGAAGCACAGCAGCAACAGCAGACAAGATGATTACCTTCTCCAAACAGCAGTTAGTATGGTCAATAGATCAAATAGACTTAACCAAGTTTCTGTATATTAACAGATCTAAAGCAATACTGCTATAAACTCATTTAAAAGTAGAGAAGGGGTGAAATTTCATGTGGAGGTGGTGTTTTTGGTGGGTTGTACTGGTTGGAGGTGGAGAATTACAAGTTGCAACCTTGATCCATGGTCCAAAATCTAATGCAAAGCCGTCTCAGAAGAGTGGAGGGTTTCAGCAAAGGAGCATCCAACTCCGTGTTAATGCCCATGGTTTTGGAATGCAGATCATATAATGCATATTAGGTAATAGATCTCCTGGAGGAAGTTCAGGCTTAGCTACTGGGAATGAATGTCGATGTGATCAGTACTTAATCAGTAGATATTATAAAAGAGCCAAGTTGTGCAGGAGAAATGTAAAATTCAGTAATTACTCCTTTGGCACACAGAGATGTGTTAGCGCTCAGTCCACCTATGAGCTAAATATGTGTTTTTCTTATCTGCGGTGCTATTTGTTGGTGGAAAGCTGATTGGTATGGCTGAAAGGTGTGTCTGGTTGTGTATCTGGAAACATCATAATGAGATGGTATCTTTTTTTCCCCAAACACTTTTCAAACAAGGTTATGCTCCATTAATTTTTTTTCTACAGTGAAACACACACTCTTCTGTGTTTTCTCAAAATTCTGGTGTGGTTCATGTGACATTGCCCCCTAGAGGACACACTAACATTATGTGCAAATATAAAGACCTCATCCTGTGTGAGGGTCCAAGTATGACATACAGACATGCTTGCAGATATCTGCACAAAAATATTAGTAAGCTGTTAGTTACTTCTTTAAGGTCACAAGGCAAGCTAGGGAAGTCAGCTATGAGGTCAGGTGAATATATAGAGGCAATGCACTGCAAATATACCACCTCAGTCTCCTTAAACCATGGAGAGAGGTAGTTCCTGAGAGAGAAGAACTGAGACTGGAAACGAGTTTAAAATCTCAGCTCAATGGTCCTGGTCCTCTGTGGAGACCCTACCTATGTGTGCTTTTTTATCCTTCCAGTAAGTGGTGTGAGCCAGAGAGAGAGAGAGAGAGACAGAGCTGATGGAGAAAAGTGCTGGTAACAAATAAAAGTGAACCCAAAGCTCTGTCAAAAATTTGCCTGTCTCACATGTCTTCACATGTCTCACATGTCTGTGAACACACCGGTTTCTACAAACAGTTAAGTGGAAAGTCTTCAGAGCATAATTGTGGGAGTTAAGGCATAAGGGCAGTTTCTGTGTGCCATTTTGTAGCCAGACTGGTTAGGATCATTTTAAGTATTCAGTGGATATGTGAAGTCAAATATCAGATATGTCAGATATGGCTGTTTAGTTAAAGTACAGTATAATAAACATATTATAAGGTTAATAAACATATTATAAGAAGTTATTATATTACAGTTTAATAAACATATTATAAGCAGTCCATTACTGTTCCTGTCCCGAAGACACCCCAGCCTGCCTGTCTCAATGACTATCGCCCAGTAGCCCTGACCTCAGTTGTGATGAAGTGCTTTGAAAGACTGGTCAGAGACTTCATCACTTCTTCATTACCTGATACACTGGACCCACTACAGTTTGCATACCATCCCAATCGCTCTACAGAGGATGCCACACAATACCTCCTCCACACAACCCTGAGCCATCTGGACACTGGGAAGGAGAATTATGTGAAAATGCACTTTGTTGACTATAGCTCGGCATTTAACACTATAATTCCCTCCAAACTCACCACCAAGTTGGAGGACCTGGGACTGAGCCCATCTCTGTGTCAGTGGATCTCCAACCTCCTCACAGACAGACCACAAGCAGTAAGGGTGGGGAAACATGTTTCATCCTCCCTCACTCTCAGAACTGGAGCCCCACAGGGTTGTGTTCTGAGCCCCCTGCTGTACTCATTGTACGCATATAACTGTGTAGCCACTTCCAGCTCTACCACCATTGTTAAGTTTGCTGACAACACTATTGTGGTGGGCCTGATCTCCGACAACAACAAGAAGGCCTACCTGGAGGAGGTAACAAGCCTGGACCATTGGTGCCAGGAGAACAATCTCCTCCTGAACGTCAGCAAGACCAAAGAGCTGATTGTGGACTTCAGCGCGAAGCAGGAGAAGAGCTACCAATCCCTCACAATCAACAGGACCCCAGTGGAGAGAATGGATAGTTTCCAGTACCTTGGTATTCACATCAGGCAGGACCTGTCATGGTCTTGCCATGTTAACACCCTGGTGAAGAAGGTCCGTCAGCGTCTATACCACTTTAGACACTTGAGAGACTTTCGACTGCCCTCTAAGGTGCTAAGGAATTTTTACACCTGCACCATCGAGAGTATCCTGGCAGGAAGCATCACAGCCTGGTTTGGGAACAGCATCCAGCAGGACAAGAGGGCTCTACAGAGGGTGGTGCGATCAGCTGATCCGTACAGAGCTCCCTGACCTACACTCTATCTATAGCAAGTGGTGCTGGAACAAGGCCAGGAAAATAGTGAAATACCTCATCCATCCCAACAATGGACTCTTCTCTCTCTTGCGGTCAGGGAAGCTCCTCCGCTCCCTAAAGGCCAATACAGAGAGGATGCGGAGGAGCTTCTTCCCTCAGGCTGTTCGTGCCCTCAACCAGTACAACACCAAGGACTAAGAATCGTTCATCTCCATCCATACATCTCCTTCAAACACCCAACCTCCATCTACATCTACATACATAAGGCTACTAATTTATTTTAGTATTGCAATTTAGTATTTAGTATTGCATTTATTGCACATTGCCCAATTGCAGATTACATCACACAAACGGCACATATTGCACAAAACTGCACATACCTGCACTTTATATCAGTACTGTCAGAATGCTGCTGCCACATCCATATATTCATATATATATTCTTATACACTTTTTTTTATATATATATATAAAGCCCTTCATATATTTTTATGTATATATTTTTCTTATATTTAATATTTTTCTTTATATTTTTCTTTGTACTGTGTATGGTTATGCATGTGAAAAATAAAATTTGAATTTCAATTTGATTTGAACTTATGATTATAGTAATCATTACTATAGAAGACTGCCAGTGACAGTGATGTAATATTGTATATAAAATAGTTAATGAATATACAAAATACGTTTAGACAACAATTAATCAAGTGGCTTTTTTTTTTACTTGAATAGCAAGTTTAACTTTTCTTGCCTATTTCCTTGTTTTCATAAGGCTGTGGTTTCATACTGGACATGGATGATGTAAGTCTGAAGTGATTACAAAAGTAACATGACCTTGGTCCATAACGTCTTTTTTCAGTTGATGGTTAGATTCGTTTGCTGGGTGATATTGTGTCCTTCATGCTTCCTCCACACCCTCTGAGAAAGCAATTTACTTCTCATTTTTAAACTGGGAAATGAATAAGATCAAAAATATCCTTCCTCTTTTGAGCTGCTCTCTGGCTGTGTAGGTTCACGACCGTTATCTTGGCCTCTCACCTCTCACCATGGTCTGAAAGGCTGTCTTGCAAGGATGAAGCCCCTACTCCAAGACTGGCACAAAAAAGCCAAACTGGTGGTTGCTCACCAGCCTTTTTGGGGAGTAAGATAAAGCAAAAATTTTTTTGCTGTTTGGCCATAATGATAAACGTTAAACCTGAAGATTAACTCTGGGTTACTGATCAGAAGGTCAGGGGTTCAAGCCCCAGCATCACCAAGCTGCCACTCTTGGGTCCCTGAGCAAGGACCTTAACCCTCTCTGCTCTGGGGGTGCTATATCATGTCTGACCCTACACTCTGACTTCAACTTCCTAACAAAATGGGATATATATGAAAAAAATAATTTCACTATACTGTAATATGTATGTGACAAATAAAGACTTCTTCTTCATGTTGTGGGTGTGATTTGCTGAAAAAGGGACTGGTGCATTTTAGAAAATAGACGGCATCATGAGGAAGGTGGATTATCTGGAAATAAGGACAAGACCACAAGACATCAGCATGAGAGAGTTAAGACTTGGCAACAACAGCATCTTCCAGCAGAACAGTGATCCTAAACAAAACTCCAAATTTCAGCAAAGTATTGTGACGATTGTAGAAGGCTACGCCAAGCCTTTAATACAAGTTAAGCAAATAAAAGGCAATGCCACCAAATACTAACAAAGTTTAGTTTGGCAGACTTGGGGATTACTGTATAGTGTGAGTTCTTATATAACCTCCAACACTTGAAAGTAATAAAGTTATGTTATATGCATATATTGGACAGTGACACAATTTTTGTAATTTTGCCTCTGCACACCACCACAACGGATTTGAAATGAAGCAATCAAGATATGATTGAAGTGTAGACTTACAGCTTTAATTCAAGGGGTTTAACAAAAAATATTTAGGAAATACAGCCATTTTTTGCAGAGCCCCTCCATTTTCACAGGCTCAGAATAATTTATAGTAATTGATAACTAGCAATCATAAACATTACGATTATTTTTAATACTTGGAAGCAAATCCTTTGCAGTCAGTGACTGCCTGACGTCTGGAACCCATGAACATCACCAAATGCTAAGTTTCCTCCCTTGAGATGCTTTGCCAGAACTTTACTGCAGCTATCCAGTCGTTATCCAGTTATCAGTTATTAATGCCATTATCAGTTTTGCAGCATTTGACAGAATCTGAGCAGAAAGCATAGCTCTATACACTTCAGAATTCATCCTGCTACTTCTATCAGCAGTCATCCCATCAATAAACACCAGTGACCCAGTTGCACTGGCAGCCATACATGCCCATGCCATAACACTACCTCCACTAGTTAATCATTGCATCAGAACTGTTAAAGCACTGTGTGCTTTTCATCATATTACCTCCCCAACAGAGTTTTTAGACTGATGGTATGCTTAGTTTGTGACCTAGCAAACCAGTATCAGAATGTATTTATTGAGACTTCAAAGCACTTCTGTAAGTCACTCTTGATAAGGGCATTTTCCAAATGCCATAAATGTAAATTGTGTCCCATGGAAGGTGCGGCTCAACAGACTGAGCTCCCAGCAGACTCCTGCAACCCTGATCAGCACGGGAAATAGATCCTTTCTACCACCCTTACATGCTGAGAAGGGCTAAGATAAGGACTGCAGACCTTCACCATCACAACAAATCCAGTCTTTGTGCAAGCTCGCTGCTGCACTCACCTACTAAAAGACTCAATGGTAAGAAGATAGGGTGATGGTGGCAGTTCATGGATGTGGCTGGAAGTCATTAGCTCTAGTCTTGCACATAGATGGTCCTGGACTAGTGGTCACCAGCTTGATTGCATAGGAACATGTAACTTGATGATCTGGTGCATACCACTCACTAAAGACTGCTATGCAACTGTGGACACCATCAAAGACTCCTTCAATTATTCTCTCAATGCCACTATCCACTCAATACCACACAATGATAAACTCCTCCAGCTTGGAGATTGTAATGTCAGAGAAAATAAGAGCACCTCTGGCAAGGCATCATCGGCCGCTATGGTGTGGGCAACATGAACAGTAATGACCCTAGCCTCCTCTCCTTATACTTGGAACACAGTTTAGCTATCACTAACACTATTATCCAACTTAAGAATAAACACAAGATTACATGCGAAGGAAATATCTGAACAGTTGAAATTAGCCCTGGTATCTGTTTCAGCTTTAGTCCTAAGCTTGCTTTGTATGCGCCAACAACCAGATGTTTCCATGGTTACCATGTGACCAAAGTCAGAGTTCTTATGTATGCTATGTGTCACAAACTGGAGAACCTGGTGTGTTAAGAGTCAATCTGTAGAATAGTCCCTACCATGTCTAGTGCACACCTTATGGTGCTATGTGAGCCACTCAATGGCTAATTGGTCATAGAACCAGCTAAGGAAAGTGCTGGGCTACAGGATGATGGGCCACTCTGCATTGAATATGTAATTTTCACACATTTACTGAGAGGCAGGGCACTCCTGGAGGTCTGCGATGCAGCTACCTGGGCATTGCCATGCATCTCTCCAGATCTTGTAAGATCAACGTCATCTCCCAGTGGAGGGAATGCAGTGAGCATATCTGAATGCCCTTCCAATCAACCTGAGGGCAAGAGTCAGTTCCCCATGACTCACTGGTATAAGGTTATCCAGATGTTGAAACACCACCCCTGGTGGGTAGAATGGAAATAGAAATAGAATATTAGCTTATGTATGTAACCCTGTTCTATAAACATAACCACAGGGATTTCCTGTCACTTGGAATCTGATTTCATATTAAATTTAATATAAAGTCAGTAAAAATAAAAAGTCATTACAGTATGCAAGGGATATTTTTGTTTGTGATTTGACATCATTGCCATTATCAAGCATAAGGAGTTTGTTGATTTCACATCATCATGTCAAATGGTCAAAAACTTCAATAGATGTATTATCTTTTTAAAATATATTTTAAAAAGGGAGACAAAAAGTTAATTCATTGCATAGAAAAAAAAATCATGTGAACATTTTTTCTGTGAGACTGGGTTGGATACACCCTAACACCCACCCACAAATTTCATTATAAATCGAGTGAGATGTACAAGTGCAAGTCATTCTCAGCACAAACTGCATTTCTCTTTTGCTGGTGTTACAAACAAAGTATTCAAAAAAGTAAGTTTTCATACAATTCGCCATTTATATTTTATATTTATATTATATAATCATTTGAAAAATATGTGTCTTGTAAAAAAAAAATTAAATATCTGCAGTAATATTTGTGTTGTACCATAATTTCATTAAGATATACAGTGTAACTCTTTCATCATATTAAGATACAGTAACATATACATATTGTATCATACACTCTTTGTTATGATTATTTTTAATAATTTAACATAAATTTAACTTCCTATTTATATAAATATTAAAAAATTGCAGTAAGATGAAGATGGTGACTATGGGCCTGTTGCTTCTCCTGTCTCTGGCCTCATGCAGTGACAGTAAGTTTCTATGAATATTTTTTGTAAAATCAAATTAAGAAAAATTTTTAAATTTCAGTGTTGTGACTATTTGCTGTCTGTGTTTGGTAAAAGACCCCAGACTTGATATAATTTAATTCAATTGAGTAACAGTTTTTATTGGTATAGTGCTTTTAACAATATGTGTTACAAAGCAGCATTACAGAAATCCTGGTGTAGATAATACCTGGTACTATTTCAATTAAACTGTGTAAAACCAAATTTAGATAATCATATTCTTAAAAGTTAAAATCATATTTTATCTGACAATGCACTGTTTTAAGTAATAATAATAATAATAATAATAATAATAATAATAAGATGAAGAAGTACAGCTACAAGCAGCAACCTGTGGGGTCCAAGCACCCAAATAGCGCCCCCCAGTGGCCAGTTCTTGCCAAGTTACATACAACAATTATGAGACCAGAAAGGAACATACTTATCAAGTTTTGTGAAGATATGTGTCTCAATGCTCAGTACTAAAAGGTTTTGATGTTTTTGAAGTAATCCACTGATAATTTAAATCCAGCTACAGTTTAGCATGCAGATGCAGTACACCAAATTTCAGCTCAGCTAGACTTATGGTGCCTGAGAAACAGTTATTTGAACTTAAATCTGCCCCCTATCAATGAGCACACTTTAATCGTTGCAGACATCCTTTGAACCTTTTACTGAACATTCCTTTCAGGACTTGTGCAAATCTAGAGTTACAGCTGTTTGAGCAAACTAAGTTCCATCTCACTAGGATTTATTGATATGTGGTGGACATATTGTTTACTAATCTTGTTTTTGACATGTTTTTGATTATTTTTGAATTTCAGATACTGCTGAGTAATTTGTTACCACCTTTGAAGATTGGATAAAAATTCTAGGAGTAGTTCACAAAAACAACTTTTGTATATTATCCAAATTATCAGACATTTGATAGGGTGGGGTTAAATGGTCCAAGGGGCAGATTTTTATGGTTTCACTGAAAGAATCAGGAGAACAAAGAAATTTCACTGTACACCTTATTTTACAAGAGATATTCTTGTTTATTAGGTGAAAAACCTGAATAGTGCCCCCCAGTGGTCAGTGGACCTAAATCCATGTGCTGTAGTGCCATTATGTGGCGAACAGGGCCCATTTTTCCTGAGAGGTGGGAGGGAGTACTACCTAATGACCAAGTTTCACGTCTCTGTGACTTGTGGTTTGGTGTGCATGACTCATTTTGGGGGTTAAAAAGAAGAAAAATGATAAGAAATATAGCCACAAATGGAGATCTATGGGGTCCTAGCACTCTTCCCAAATAGCACCCCCAGTTGCCAGTTCTTACCAAATGAGATAGAACAATAAAGATACTATATATATACACACATTTATCAAGTTTTGTGACAATAGCTTGGTGCTAGTTGTGTAACATGCCTGCTGAAAGCTGATTGACTGAAGACAACCACATTTTCTGAAGTAATTCAGTGATTCTTAAATCATAAATCATATTGTTTATAAATATCAACATGTTTTTGATAATTATTGAGCTTCACACTATCCTGAGTAGTTTGTCATCAATATTGTGAAGATTAAGAATAAATCCTAGGACTATTTTGTAAAAGTTCATCACTTGGTATTATCATTTGTTATCCTTCTCAATCACCACAATCTCCCCCTTTCCTGCCTGACATCAACTTTTCATATCTCTCCCCCACTCACAAAAACCTCAGATCTCTCACTTCTTCCTCCATAACTTCCTGCACCCTATCAACCCTTCCAGACCCTGACTCCTTTTCCTCTCTTCACTTTCCTCATCTATGGGCCTCCAGCCGAGAGAAAGTGGAGGAAATCACAACCTGATACTGATCTCTTCTCACACCTCACTCTCGTGTACAAGTTTTCATCTGATGTGACAGATGCTAAAACCTTCTTCTACAGGGGAAAGCTGAAATCTTGTGCACAAGATCCTTGCAAGCTCCATGAAATCATTTCTTCACTTCTTAATCTTCTGTCTCCCCTTCATCATCCAATGGTGATGACTCTGACATCTTCATTGATGAGAAGATCGGAAAAATCTGCCAGTCCTTCACTCCTATGCTGACTCGTACACTACATGTTCAGGACCTCCTTTTCCTCTGACACCTTCTTCTCCTCTATCAACAGGGAGATCCTGCAGATTATCTTTCAATACCCCATTCTCAGTGCGATCATATGCTCACATAGGTTTTCATAGCACTAATATGTTGCTCATGACACTCAAGTCATCCTCTTCTTTCCTCCCTCCCTCTTCTTTTGCTGTATCTGCATGGATCGCAGCATGTCTGGCTGACATTTCATCATGGATGGCATTCCCATGTCAAGATCTTGTGATCTCCCTGGACAACTCTCAAATCTCACCATCTGTCATTGCATGCAACCTTGGGTTAAACATGGACAACCAACTGTCCTTCCCACCTCACATTACTAAACTAACTTGCTCATGCTGGTTTCCCCTTTACAACCTTAGGAGGATCTGGCCATTTCTACCCACAGAGGCCACTCAGGTGCTTGTTCAGTCCCTTGTCATTTCGAGACTGGACTACTGCAACTTGATCCTGGCAGGTCTGCCTCTGTACGTCATCTGACCTCTGCCACTAATCCAGAATGCAGCTGCATGACTTGTTTTAAAACTACCCAAGTTCTCCCACACTACCCCATTGCTAAGCTCCTTCCTCTGTAGCTGCCTGCATCAGATTTAAAACACTGATGCTTGCCTACAAAGCTAAAAACAGATTAGCATTAACCTACCTTAAAACACGTATCGCACCATGCTCTGCACCATGCTCCCTCTGATCCTCTAGCACTGCTTGATTGGAACCACCATCTCTCAGGGTGCAAGGCAGACAAGCATCAAGGCTCTTCTCTGTTCTGTCACCTTGGTGGTAGAACAAACTTCCCCTGGCTGTCTTCAAATGATGACTAAAGACCTACCTCTTTACCAAGCACTTAAATTAGCACTTGATTAACAAAAAAGTTGTTGCCTGTGTATATTTCATACTTGTACTAATCTCCCCAACACGGTTTTTAGACTGATGGTGCTCTTAGTCTCTAGTGAATAAGTATGAGGTTGTGTTTATTGATAGGGACTTCAAAGCACTTCTGTATGTCTCTCTGGTTAAGGGCATTTGCCATATGCCATAAATGAACATCGCACCAGTGGGTGGAGCTAAATGCTCCAAAAGGCAATTTTGTAATACTTGAGCAAAAGAATCAAGGTAAATAAAAATGTCACTGTACACAATATTTTCTGAAATACGCTTGATTTTGTGTGCACAAACAAGAATAGTAGTGAGCCCCTAAACAGACCTCCCATTCAAGTTTTGTGTTAAATTTAACTCTGTTAAATGCCTGCTGAAAACTGATTGGCTGATGGCATATAACTAACCATACAGGTACATACTACTTAACTAACTTGCACTTGCACACATTTTACAACCACAAAGATGGTGAACTAGAAAAACTTGACATTGTAAAACACTTCATAACACAATATCCCTAGGTTTTAAAGCCAACCCAAAAAAAGAAATACTGAAAACAATCCTTCCATAATGCTCAAAATTAAATCAGACCCATATGCAAATCGACCACTACCTCTGGTATGAGATGGGCTTTATTCATTTCAACTTTTATATGACTATTATTTTCAACTTTATATGACTGTATTAATTTCAACTTTGTAACTAAACATATGCGAAGGAAACAGAATTTGTGCAACACTGCAGCAAGCTCATGGTCCTCTTCTGGTCTGCATGTGTTGATCGCAATAGTCCAATCGGTTCAATTAAACATTACTTCTTTTTTTGTGAACACTTGCAAAATAATAGTAAATAATAGTTTATTTAGTACAGAACTTAAAGTGTTTAATTGATTCTAATAACATAATTTTTCACATAAAAATCACACATATGCTCTGTCATATTTACTGAACCCCTTTTTATCAGAGTAGACCTTTACATTTTTGACACTGATGTATTGAAATAGGTTAAAGTATATTAGGTGGTAGATCTCCAGGATGAAGGTAAGACTTAGCTATTGGGAATTAATGTCAATGTGATCAGTACTTAGGAGTTATTATAAAACATCCATAGTATTTTCCCCTTTCAACTTTAGTTGTTGAAAAAACACTTGAATATAAGTACAGAATGGCATGTAACTGAGACACACCTGAGATACTGTTTTAGACAAATTTCACCCCCTTTCATAACTCTCCCGTAACTTCTGAATAGCGCTCAGGTCTGTAGTTACCATGTCTGAGGTCTCAATATTGATGTCTTCAATGTCAATTTTAAATCCTTACTGTGTTCCTAAATATGACCCCATATGTTCTTATTGAACATCCTTTTAACACACTCAGTACTTTTTGTCTTTAAATTTCTACACCTTTATACTGTAATGATTTATAATCACACTATCCATCACCCAGAAAAGGATGAGTTCCCTTTTGAATCTGATTCCTCTCAAAGTTTCTTTGTCTCTGTTTTTTTTTCTCACCACTTTCACCTCGGTCTAAATCTACAGTATAGCTGATGTCTGATTGTGTTCATTGTAGCTAACACTAGAATAAATAAAGTTAATAGAAGTGCACATGAGGTTTGGACACAACTGTGCTTTGTTTTTTTCGCCCCATTAGGTAAAGTGTTTTTGTTCCCTGTGGAGTCCAGCTCTTCCTATGTGTATCTCATTCCAAAGAAACCTCTGAATTTGCAGGCCTTCACTCTCTGCATGCGTGTTGCCACTGAAATCTGGGGCAATCGAGAGACCATCCTGTTTGCTTATCGTACTCAAGATGCTGACGAGCTCAATGTGTGGAGAGAAAAAGATGGAAGACTATCTCTTTACCTGAGAAGCAGTAAGCGTGGTGCTTTATTTGCTCTACCGATGCTGTCCACTTTATCCACTCACCTGTGTGTCACCTGGGAATCCAGAACTGGAACCACCACATTTTGGGTGGATGGACACCGTAGCTTGCCGAAAATCTACGGACGTGGCCATTATGTACATCCAAATGGAGCTGTAATTATTGGACAGGATCCTGATTCATATTTGGGTGGCTTTAGCAAGAGTCAGAGCTTCGTGGGTGAAATTACAGATCTACACATGTGGGATACTGTGCTGAGGGCAGGTCAGATTAAGAAGCTGTATGAGAAACAATACGATGCTCCAACTGGGAATGTGCTCAACTGGAATTCTCTCCAGTACAGAATCTATGGGAATGTGGTTGAGAAGTACAAGTCCGAGGCCTAGTTAAAAAAGTCTAGGTTTGTCTGAGACCTGATTCTGAATTTCTGTTCTTTGATTTCCATGTCTAATAGAGTATATGACTATTATTCCTGACTAATTAATGTCTGTGATTAAGATAGAAAATATATTTTTAGAGAAATTCACAATCTTAGTTGTCAGCTAGTTTTTGATTTACCACCACAGAAAAAACAGACCATTGGAGTGTTAAATTCTGTTAGTTTTGCTTTTTCCTCTTTTCAATTTTCATTTTACTGTGAAACTTTAATATTATGCATCACAAAAACTGTTTTGTTGGAGGCAATTTTGAATAAATCTGACAAAATATTTTGGACTGATTTATTTGTAATCATTCAAGAAATTATACATTGCATTTAGCAGATGTCATTTAGCAGAAATGCTAAATGCTGAAAATTTGTTAAGAAAGCTGCTGTTAAGAAACTACATCTTGACCCCTTTTGATCTCTTCATTTACCATCTGGACTCCAACATGCCTTTTCTATCTAATGTACCATTTAGATGTGATTAGATTTTGAGACAAATGGCTGGTAAGCAGGGTTGTTGAAGTACACCTGTAGTAATTCTGATAGCTTCACACAGGATAAATAATCTCTTATGAACTCACAGAGATGGGCATGTGTTCAATTCAATTCAATTCAATTTTATTTGTATAGCGCCTTTAACAATGGACATTGTCACAAAGCAGCTTTACAGAAATAAATGGATTCACAAAAATATATTGTAAATATTTGAATTTATCACTGTGAATTTATCCCTAATGAGCAAGCCAGTGGTGACGGTGGCGAGGAAAAACTCCCTGAGATGATATGAGGAAGAAACCTTGAGAGGAACCAGGCTCAAAAGGGAACCCATCCTATATTCACCATGTATAGACACCTCATTTTAAAACAAATACAAATCTATTGCTTTAATTATGATTGCTAGGTGTAATGGGTGCTGACCCTCACTGTTGCAGCCTCATGTGATGATGAGTCTGGCCAGCCCAGTCCTCAAAGTACTGAGGGAGATCTCCCACTCACACCTCATTAGTCTCAGCTTCAATTCAACCTGGAAAAAATATCTGCATTTTTATTAGCAAATCCCAGGTTGTTACCTAAGTGTAAACTGATATTTGGACAGTTGGGCTACTTATCTCTGCACTGTGGCCGGTAACCACATAGTGTCAGAATCAGAGTCAGTTTTATTTGCCAAATATGTATGTACATATTAGTATGTACATACAAGGAATCTGTTGCCAGTTTACAGTAATATCCACAGTGCTTACAAAAAATAATGGACATACTTGGACATTGGACATTGGACATAAGTGGACAAAATTGACAACTATATATAATTTACAATATACTGTACATCACAACATGAGGTAGATGAAATATACAAACAATAATCAGTGACTGTGCTCAAGTGTTCAATTATTGCAGAGTCACTATCTCACATAATTCAATATTGCACAGAGATCAAATATTGCACAGCACAGGAAAAGTGAGACTGAGAAGAGCATTAAGACCCATGACTAGGGAGAGTGCTTATAAGTATGAAAGCTAGTGGAAAAATCCGTTCTTGTGCTCATTTCCTGACTCAGGATGAGTACAGGCTCTGGACGGAGGGCAAATTGGTGTCGATGAGCCTCTCTGCTGTCCTGACTATCTTTTGGAGTCTGGACTTCTCTTGTTTAGTTGCAGAGCCAAACCTGAGGGTGATGGATGTGTAGAGGATGGACTTGATTTACCAAAGGATTATCATCAATAAAAAAATAATTAAATAATTAAATAAATAAACCACATACGCATTCACTCAGGTTTGTCGACGGTGGAGCGGCTGGCTGCCTTATGTCCCAGGGGGCCCTCATGTCTGTGTTAGCTTCTGGCTCTCCCTGTTAGTTATGCTGTCATAGCTAGTCTTGCCGGAGTCCCTGCTTGCACTCTGCACTCAAAGTACATTGTCCTTACCCATTAGAGGACAAAACCTTACCTAATCTCTCCCTCTCTCTCCATCTCTCTCTGTCGAACTACACATGCTACTTCTGAGATGCCAGTGATCCTGACCCCTTCTGCTCCTCCTCGCTGCCTGACCCATCCTGATGCACCTTCTGCTCCCCGGACCTGCCTGGCCCCTCCTGATGCCCTACTTCTGGTTGGAGTTCTCATCGGTTGAGTTTGCTCGCTGCTGCTGGGGGTGGCCCCATATGGACGGCCTGAAGAACCATTTGGATTGCTGGCAATGGTGCCACCTGGGGGCTGTGGAGATTGCTTGGGGAGCTCATATGGGGTGCTGTGATGGCTTGGGACCGCGATTGCTGTGGTGACTTTGGGGCTGCAGTTGCCACGAGCACCCATCAGTGGACGGTGGATAGATTTTAACCAACCGGACTTCTTGTGATAACTGTGATGAATTTACTGGTTGCACAATTGCACTATTTGTCCTTATAGTACACAATAATACAACTGGTTCCTGTCAAGGTTTCTTCCTCATATTGTCTCAGAGAGTTTTTCCTCACCACCATCACCATTGGCTTGCTCATTAGGGATAAATTCACATATTTACAATATATATTTTTTGTGAATCCATTTATTTCTGTAAAGCTGCTTTGTGACAATGTCCATTGTTAAAAGCGCTATACAAATAAAGTTGAACTGAATAAACCTGAAATTTCTCTCTCACTGCCTAGAAGCTCCAGCTTAAATGAAATAGAATTTTGATCAGTTCAGGACCTTTTGTCACCCAACACCTCTGTTCCTTTCTAAGTCGAAATAACAAACATTACGTATTTCAGTCTCATAGCGGTGTAGGCAAGAATGCCATTGTCAAGTCCAAGACCAGGACAAGCCGAGATTAAGTCAAGACCAAGTCTTAAGCGGTTGAGGCCAAGTCAAGTAAGAGTCCAAATGAACGCAAGACCAAGTTGAGATTGAGACCGAACACCTTTAATTCAACTAGTTGGCTTCATGCATGCATTGTGCTGTTGATTAGGCTGTTTTCTACAAGGAGGAATTACATCTTTTCAAACTTTAGAAAAGACCAAAAATACCCGGTCAAAATACCAATAGGTCAGAGACCAGTCTAAGTCAATACAGAAAACATCTCGAGACCAGACTAGAGCCCAACAGCTGCACAGCTATCTGATCTATCATACTACAGTGTCAGAACTGGATAAAGTTTGGTTTGTGTAGAGTCTACAAAGTACAATACAGTGATCCTCAAGGTTCTGTTTTAGGCCCTCTATTATTCTGTCTTTCTCTCCAGCCCCTTGAGAATGTAATTTACAAACATAGTGTTGGTTTTCACTTTTACGCTAATGATAAACAATTAATAAATGATGCACAATCAGCAAAGCTATGCACAGTGGAAGACTGCGTAAAAGAAACTACCTTCTCCTAAACTCTGACATAACTGAATGTTGAATTTTGCAGTGGATCCTGATGGCTTTCTGTAAAAAGAAACAAATGAATTATCACCCCATGTCTGCTATGAGATTAGTCAGGACGCTGTTGGGTTTCTGTATGTACAGTATCGTGACTCTGTGTTTAGAGCAATGGGAAGGGGGGGGGGGGGGGGTGAGCCCCCTACTGGGCAAACAATTCACACTTCTCCAAAGTAACGCTGATACAGAGATAAAACAGACAGCACAACTAAAGCATTTTTAGTAAAGATAGTAAAATACTTTATACAATTGCTACCCTAAAATTGTAAAATTAAACCTAGTAGGCTAGGTAAAAAAAAGAAATACTTATGAAACATTTCAAATTCTTAAAGCACTGAGTGTCTAATTTCATATGAGACAATAACTACTACTGCGGAGTGTGACATTACAAATAAATTCAATGCTGAACATTGGCAAAACAAATTCCATTTTTTTGGCCTCTGGTAAAAAGAGTTAACTACCTAATAATTTGTCCACCAGCCATGGTCATTTTTACCCTCATTTCTTAGCTGTTCAGCCTATTGATGATTATTTATGACTTAAATATAGAATTATTTTCTACATTTGATATAATTTCATTTACAAATGGTTGTACCTTTCTGAACTGCACTTAATTATTTGCCATAAATTTATTTCAAATAATTTTTTCAATAAAGTTTTTTTTTTTTTTTTTTTTTGCTATTTTTTAAAATGTATATCTATCTATCTATCTATCTATCCAGCTGAGTCCTGCAAGCTGGAGGCAAAATCATATAACCTAGATCATACAGTATGAAGCCACTGAGATTTTAATTTATTATGACAAATTTTTAAGATACACAATGTGTGCTGTCTCTTTTGACTTCACTATGAAGAACTACGCATGTGTTTACTTTTCACAAAGCATCTTGCACATTTGACTGTCACAATTGTACAGAGTAACACACTATCAATATATTGAATAAAAGAAAATGTTTTTCTACGATTGTTAAAATAATGGCCCTGTGAATGATAATAATGTCATGTGAGAGTACCGTGTGTAGGCATCGTTATGTCCGATTAATTCTCAGTGCGTCTCACAAATTTGACAGCTGCATATGAGACACAGTAAAATTTATACTTACTGAGTATTTTGATGGTGTGTTATACTGTATCTCATATGCGATTTTCAGATTTGTGAGATGCTTTGTGAATAATGAGATAATGGCAAAAGAAATAAGCAGATTTTTCCTTTTAATTCAGAGAGTTTACAGTTACAGACACATGCTGAATAGACCCACTGTCTCCTTTCATTAGGCCCATGTGAAAAAATAATATTCCTATATACCACTCAATGTTTCCACACTAATATCACGTCTAAAAATAATTCAGGAACTCATCAGATATTGCTCTTTAGTGTGATTAACTCCAAACTCCAAAATGTATGTTTTTAGCAGAGATAAACCAGCGTGAGTTCACCTTCAATCTCTTTCATAAAGATGTATATATTTCAGAGATTTGGAAAACAGTTATTTAAACATCTTTAATCCATATAATAAGTGTTATTGCCTAATAGTGCGTACAGTTGAGCAGTTTCGGTTGGCCCTTCTTTTTCATCTTTCAGAGATGGTTATTGGTGCTACTCAATAGAATAATTGATGTTTGAGTTCGATACCCTTGGTGGAAATGATATTAGCGCACATCATGACATTGTCTACAGGTGCGACAACCAAAGTGGAACAGAAAATCAGTATAAGAAATTTGAAAAATAAAAAGCAAACTTTAGATCTGTATTAAGAGATTGAAGTGCTCATTAAGATGATAGTGACTCATTTTAATAACATGTTATTAAAATTTGTGCTGCATGCAAAAAGAACCAGGATTAAGCATCTTCAGTTCATCTGAAGATTCTTAATTCTGGTTCTTTTTGCATGCAGCACAAATTTTAATAACCTGTTTGCCTATGTTGTTGAACTTTACTTTTGGAAAGACTTCACACCATTTGTGTTTCACATAATCATCATGCCTTTTAGACTATAAAAATAACTTGGTGAAATATGACACAAGGCCACAGCAGGCCGTAATCCGATATGCCCCACCTCAATTAGATCTAAACGTACATGGCACATCACTGCACATTGTATTTCTCTTATGCTGGTGTTACAAAAGGACGTAAGTATTCATACAATTCATCTTTCGGGTTTCTTTTATTGTAGCATAATGAACTGGTTAATGCTGGCGTGGTGTTTCATAAGATTAAATTCAGGGTGATTTAATAGGTATTTTTTAACTGTTTTTATCCCCCCATAGAATCATATAATATGAAAATAGCTTATTTATACCCTCTCTCAATGATATATATTTTTCTGTAAACATACAGTATGGAAATGTGTCTGTATTTCAGCAGCAACAATTTTTCATTTTGGAATTTCTGCAACAGCATGCTATATGTGCATTCAATAAATAATGTAAATGTAAATATCTGCAGCAACATGTGTGTGGTGTACCATACAGTGTTTCTGAATAAAGATATAATTATTTATAATTTAACTATGTATTTACTGTTGATATAAATTATTACACACAGTAAGATGAAGACTGTGATGATTGTGCTGTTGGTTCTCCTGCCTCTGGCCTCAGCCTTTAACAGTAAGTTTTTAACATTCTTTCTGAAACCCATATTACAGTGGATGTAAAACATTTTACACACCTCTGTTAAAATTTTTGGTTTTTGTGATGTAAAAAAAAGAAACCAAGATAAACTTTGTCAGAACTTTTTTCACCTTTAATATGATATAGCAAACAACAAAATTCAAATGAAAAACAAATAGAAACTCTGGTTGCATATGTATTTATAATGGGTCATGAGACAGTGCTCAGAACTAACCAATCACAATCAAAAGTTATTATCATACAGCTGTCATCAGTGAAGTGATTCTGATTAACCTCAAATAAAGACCAGCTGTTTCTGTATGATTTTTTTTTTTTCACATCTTTCTGGTTTCATCTGACTGCTGACACCATGATTCTCAAAGAGCATGTATTTATAAAGCATGTATAGTATCTGACTGTTGAAAGGTATGGATTGGGAGAGGGGGACAAAATAATTTCCAAACCGTTAGATGGATGTCATGGAACTATATCCATTGTTAAAGTTGCAATGTTGCACTCCAATCACTAGAGGTCCACAGAGGTTCATGTCAGTAGACAGGTTCACAAACGTCAAGTGAAGTCAAGTGGCTTTATTGTCATTGTCAGTGATATAATTTAGTTTTGTTTGTAGAAGGACTTCTTTTATTAACTTTTCTTTCTCCAATTTAAACTCGTGTGATTTTGGAGTCGTATTAAAATGCGGAGGATTCACCTAGGATGATAACCAAGTGTGGACTTAAATCCTGGTCAGCACGGAAGGACAACACATGCTAGAAGGGAAAGTGGACCTCACTTGTGGAGCCAAATGTAATGATCAGAGATTCTTGCTAAAAGATGATCAGACTTTGCATAATGCAATTTACAGAGTGAACGCTGGTTGTTGTGGCAACTATTATACTGTTTCTGGGTGTAAATACAAGCTTTGTGCACACAAAAATTGTGTGGTGTCATCTGTGCAGAGTTCAAGCCGTTAATTAGAGTCCATCCTCAGATTATTTGTAACTTGACCATAAATATTTGCAAAGGGTTTGTTAGAGAACAATGTGAAGACTGTCATCAACAGCTGGAGAGGCACCAAAGTACCATTACCCAGAACAGGATGTCCCTCTGAAATTGACAAGAGGATGAGAAGAAAACTTATTTTAAAGCTTAAAGGGAGGCTGCCAGGAGACCTACAGCAACATTAAAGGAACTACAGGAATATCCGTTAAGTACTGGTCACTCCCTGCACGTGACAATCTCTCTTATTCTTCACATTTCTGGGCTATGGGTTAGAGTGACTTGACGGAAACCCTTTCTCAAGAAAAACATCCAAATCTGCCTAAATTTTGTCAAATTGCGTGGCAAAAGGTGTTATGGTCTAGAATGTTTTGGCCATAATTCTAAAGCATATGTTTGGTGCAAAAACAAGACAGCTTACAAAGAACACCACACCCACGGTGAAGCATGATGGTGGCAGCATCATGCTATGGGGCTGCTTCTCTTTAGCTGGGATGGCTAGTCAGGATAGAGAAACTCATGGATAGCTTCAAATACCAATCTATTCTGGCACAAAATCTACAGGCCTCTGTTATACAGCTGAAGATGTAGAAAATTTTCATCTTCCAGCACGATAACGACCCAAAGCACAAATCCAAGTCAACAAAGGAACAGCAGGAGCAGCAGCAGAAGAATGGCTTAGTCAGAACCCCGATCTAAATCCTATGAAAAATATATATGACTATACATAAATGCAGAAAGGACATTGTTCATATCACACTCTCCAGTGTCACCCAAATGAGGATGGGTTCCCTTTTGAGTCTGGTTCCTCTCAAGGTTTCTTCCTCATATCATCTAAGGGAGTTTTTCCTTGCCTCAGTCGCCTCAGGCTTGCTCACTAGGGATAATAATTTGGTCTAACATGTAGGACTGTTTGCATGTTTTTGTTTCTGTTTGCATGTTTTTTGTTTCTTATGTTCTGTAAAGCTGCTTTGAGACAATGTTCATTGTTAAAAGTGCTATACAAATAAAATTGAATTGAATTGAATTGAACTATGTGATAGATCTGGAGCATTTTGTAAGTAAGAATAAAATTCTTTTGTAAGGAAGAATAACATTGCCAAATCATGATGTGGTAATTTGGTAGACTCTTACCCAAAAACACTGAGTGCTATATTACAAGTAAAAGAAGCTTTAACAATGTATTAGTTAAAGGGTGTTTTTAAGTTGTTATAAGTTAAAGTTTTTTGTTTTTCTTTTTTTTTTTTTTTTTTATTTGTTTTTCACTTGAATTGTACAGAATAATGTATAGGGATATATATCTCTATGCAAGTATAAGCCATTGACGTTACCTCAGTATAGGAGTGACATGAGAGAAATTCATGTGGATATGAACCAGCAGCAGCTGCATTCTGAATGATTCACAGAGGAGTTGCGGTGTATGAAGGGAGACCAGCAAGCAGAGTTCCAGTGGTCAAGTCTGGAAATAATCACAATCAAATAAAAACAGCTTGAAAAAAGAAGAGGATGAAATGGACAGATAAATTTTTAGCTTTACATAAGGATTTCTCCACAGCTATAAGAACCTAATAAATGAAATTATTTTTTTTTAACTCATAAATAAAAGTAGTTCTAGGCAGTGCATGGAGATAAGGCTGTATATAAGATAAGATAAGGCTGTATATAAATAATGTGTAAAAAATTATTTCTTGCAAAATGTTTTCCCCCTTAAACAATAGATAAGGTGTTGTTGTTCCCTGAGGAGTCCGAGGTGCCTATGTGCACCTCACTCCGAAGAAACCTCTGAATTTACAGGCCTTCACACTCTGCATGCGCATCGCCACTGAACTTGAGGGTCAGCGAGAGATCATCCTGTTCGCTTATCGTACTCAAGATGCTGATGAGCTCAATGTGTGGCGAGAATTAAATGGAAGACTCTCTCTTTACATGAGCAGTGGTGATGCTGCTGTGTTTACTATACTTCCGCTGTCTGCGTTCCCCACTCACCTGTGTGTCACTTGGGACTTCAGCACTGGGGCCACCACGTTTTGGGTCAATGGACGCCGCAGCATGCTGAAAATCTACAGACGCGGCCATCGTGTAAGTCCGGATGGAGCTATAATTCTCGGACAGGATCCTGACTCATACTTGGGTGATTTTGACATTAAGCAGAGCTTCGTGGGTGAAATTACAGATGTACACATGTGGGATAGTGTGCTGAGTGCAGGTCAGATTAAGCAGCTGTATGAGAATCAACAGCTGGGTCGACGTGGAAATGTGCTCAACTGGAATTCTCTCGAGTACAAAATCTCCGGGAAGGTGGTTGAGCTGTCTGGGCTAGATGTTTAGTTAATTTTTTTGTGTGTGACACCTGGTGTCACCTGATATAATTGAGCATGTGATTATTATTCATAACTAATCAGTGCCTGTGATTAAAGATAAAAATTTATTTTTAGAGAAATATCCATTTTTGATCTGAAAGGAGAACCTTTGTTTCTCAAATTAAAATGCATATTAACATGGATCTGAGTTGTCACCTAGTTGTTGGTTTGTCACCACAGAAAAACAGACCAGAGGAGTGTTAAATTCTACTCAGTATACTGTTGGTAATTCATGTTAATTATCTTTGTTGGAGGAGTTCTGATAAATCTGACCAATTTGGATTTTGGACTGATTTATTTCAAATTATTCAAGAAATTGCACATTTGCTGAAAAGCATTTACCAGAAATTAAAGAAATTAGATTTGTCCTGATATTTTTTAAGAAAAGGTTTGGTTAAGCCACTGATTAAGATACATATTTTATATCATATTTTAGATCATGTTTTTTATGTCTGCAGTTTTAAGAAAAACTGTCACCCAACACCTCTGTTATTACTACTTAGAAAAGGACAAACATGATATTTTTCAGTCTGGTTTCCAGAAACATCTGTTGCAGATTCAGCACTTTATAACATTCTCACTGACCTTCTGCTCACCTCAGATTGTGGATATTTTTCTGATTTTGACCCGAGTGTAGCATTTTTACAATAATGGCCATGATATTTTAATGACAGGATTGAAAAGACAGTTGGGTTAGACAGGTAAGATCTTGTCTGGTTTAGATTCTATTTGAGAGAACATTACCAATTTAGCTTATATGGCTTTGGTGATACATGATTATCCGTATCGGTTCAGAGAGATTCAGCAGACAAAAATGGAAAACCATGTAAAAGACATAAAAGAAAACGTCCTCCTTCTGAATTTTGACAAAACAGAAATCATTATGTATTTCTGGTTTCAGTAAGGTTTTTCACTGTTTTTCACTGTGGACCTTCATGTTTTTCTGTGTAAAAAACAAAACAAAAAACAAAATAAAAAAAACAAACCAAAACAGAACACATGTTGGGTTAATTTGACCACACCTTCTCAGTTTACGTAGAACCCAGCATGCTGGGTTGCATTCTACAACTAGTGTACAGTGTACATGCAGACAATGGACCTCATTTATCATGCTGGATATGAATGAATTTGTAAATCATTCTGAATGGCAATGTGGTGTTTAGGAAAATCTAGTTAGTTGAAAAAATGTTTGTGTACTAGAATTTGCTCCTGAGTTGTGTAAAATACATGAACCTTGATTGATCAGCAATCAAGCAAAAATACAATTTTATTTTTAGAATACTTTTAACTATGGCCATTGCCACAAAGCAGCTTTACAGAAATATATAAATTCAGGATATAAGTTTTAAACATATAAATTTATCCCTATTGAGCAAGCCAGAGGCAATGCTTGTGAGAAAAACTCACTGAGATGACATGAGGAAGAAAACTTGGGAGGAACCAGACTCAAAAGGGAATACCAGATAGTGCGAAGAACAGAAAAACAGAAAGGCCATCCAGAGTTATTACGTAATCAGAAAGCTTACTTGCATGTGGTCCTAGGAAAAGTACTTCAGTCTTGTCAGAATTAAGTGGAAGGAAGTTAATAAGCATCAAGTGTCTAATGTCCTTTACACATTCCTCCACTTTTTACAACAATTATGGCCACAGATTCCAGATATTCCCAGGTTAACTGTGAGATATAATCTCTCCAGTGGGGCCTGGGTCTACCAGGAGATCTTGGACCAGTAGGTCATGCATGAGCAGAGGCATGAAGAAAGGTGCCTGAACAACCTCTCTCTTCTCTTAATTCAAAGGAACAACAACTCCATCCAGGTTGCTGAGCTCCTGCTTCACCTTCACAGACTAGTACAGCAACTATAACACTGCTGCTGCTGATCCAACCCATTTGTCAATCTGATGCTCTTTTTTCTGTTACTTGTAAATAAGATGCCAAGACACTTAAACTCCTCCACCAGGGGCACAGTCCCTCCGCTCAGTCTCATCCCACCCATTTCTGAGAGAAAATCAATTTGCTTCTGCAGCTGCTTTTTCTGCAGCCATTCTGGCTCTTCTATACCTCTCAGGTGAATCAGGACAGCCCTCTGTGAGCATTACTCAAAAGGCCTCCTTCTTCAGTTTGATGGGTATTCTCACCACTGATGTCCATAATGACTGGTTACTATCTTGAAAGGCACCAAGAGCCTTCTGTCCACAACTTTTTTGCAGCTGCTTCTACAATTGAGGACTCAAAGAAGGTCCATTCAATCTCTTTCTCTAGACATGCTAGAAGTCTTTTCTGAGTTGGGAGAATTTGTCTCTCACTGAAACTTCTGCTTTGCCATATGATCCCAAGCAACCCCATAGGCTTTCCTAGGTTTACCAGGTAAATATGACTCACGCCCAGTGCACCAAGTGGTGATAAGTTGACAGCTCTGTCCCTTTCTCTACCCAAGTGTCCATAATATATGTACCATCAGATTTGAGGCTAATTACAAAATCGATCATTGACCTTTGGCTGAAGGTTCTCTGGTGCCAACGAGCACTTATGAGCAACATTATTTTTGAATATAGTGTTTATTATTGATAAATGAATTTCATTATGTTAAAATGCAAGAGAAACTTTTTGGATTATACCAAAACACCCTGCATGGTGAAAAGAACTGGCAGAAAATTATTAGCCTTTTGAGTTTTAATAAGGGGATAGACTTATTACACTGGTAAGAAATAGATGACAATTTTCAACATCTTTGTCTCAATGCATTCATTAAGAATAATTATAACAGTGCTGGTAGTTATCCTGCTAGATTAGTTTAAACTATTGTCAAGAAGGACAATACATCATGTTTTACTATGTGAAATAAAAAAACAGAAATTATGAAAAAAAAAAAAATCGTACAATAGTTAAATACATAAATGAAAAAAATAATAGTGATGACATGGCAAATAAAATAATAACAATATAAAATATACAAATGTATAAAATACAATAATTAAAATATTAATATAAAAGTAATGTAAAATTAATTTGCTGGTAAAAGTAAAGCAAACAATAAAAGCTATTTAGTTGTTTTAAAATCAATGACAGAGGACGAATGTGTAATGGTAACTTGTTCAAGAACTTTAGTGCATAAAAGTGAAGAGCTCTTTTAAAGTTTTGCACATGGAATACATAGAAGGTATGATATAACCTTAAGACACGATTCTGAATATTGTTTGTCATGTATTTAGCAGGTGCTGTAGTGTTAAGAGTTTTAAAAATTAATAATAAAGATTTATAGTTAATTCTAAAGGAAACAGACAGTGAGTGAGTGATACTAAAACCAGTCTAATATCAACTTGTTCGTGTTAATATACTTGATGGATCTTTAAGATGCTGCTTCTTCTTTTGGTGGAATTAAAAGAGTGTTATAGAATACACTGAAGAATCTGCATCATATAAAAGTCTGAGGGAAAAATACTAGAGATAAAGAGTCTCAAGGTGGCAAGGCTTACAAAAAGTACAAAATAACATTTTTTGTCAAACCAAAATCACAGACACAAATGGTAAAAAAAAAATGACATGAGCTTGATTACCACAGATGTCTCCTTAAGAAAGAGAGCTGGCATAAACATGCCAAGATGAAGTGGCTTGAACTTTGAGCCCTCTGATCAGTGCAAAAGGCACATGGTAATATGTGATAAAACACTAAGCATGCCCAGACAGGTAGGTAGGTATTTAAAAAGGCCAGACCGCAGTGCTTATTGTACAGAATGGTGTCTCTTTCTTTCTCTCTCTCTCTCTCTCTCTCTCTCTCTCTGTCTCACACACACACACACATACATAAACACACACACAGAGAAGACAGCCAAGTAATCAACGTCAGCTGAAGAAGTTTATTCCTGGTGAGAAATTTCTTTTCTTTATTAATTAATCTATTTCTTTCTCTGTTGAGTGTTGTTATGAGAGGTTGTCACAAACTCCTCCCTGTCGGCCGAGGAGTAGGTCTATAGATCTGTTCTAACAAGCTAATCCTACCACAAGAATCCAAATAGTGCATTTCTTTCCTCTGGACATTTGTTATATTGTTTATAAACTATATTAACAAATGGATTTTAAAAATTAAAATATGTTTCAGGATCTTACTCTTCCTTTTTGACCATACTGTAGATGTATTATAGGGAAAAATGGAGAACCGAGCTGGTTATGTTGACTTAGCTTTGCCTATACATTGTTTGAGATCAGTTAAATGATCCAATGATTCCAGGGGAGTATTAGTTTTCTCTTGGTCAAATGATGTCAACTATCACTGTTAAAGAAGAAAATAGTTGCTCAAAGTCTTAATACTTTCAAAAAAGAAATCAATACCTTGGTAAAACTGAGCTAAAATGAAAACGAACGGCAACAAATAAGCTACATCATAGGCCTCACCACCTGTGCTGCAGATCATAGATCTACTCAATTATCCAGAATATCTATTATTGAATATTGAATTATTGTTATTGAATTTTGTATAAAGGCAGATCCTCAGCAACAGATTTCTTCCTTTGGCTGTTGAATATTTAAATACGACTGCTCCTGTTATTTGCATAAAAACTTGCTTTCACTTTATGCTCTGGTTTTACTACATGCTCTAGTGTATCCTTGCAGATAAACCTTTCTTACAAAAGGCTAGCACATTGCATAAGTATTCACCCCTTTAAACGTATGTCATGAATCCCCACAAACTAACCCATAACACTGAAATGATAAAATGAAAATTAATATAGTTCACAAAATTATTTTCAAATGGCTTCTCAGTCCCTTCTTTACCTGATCACTAACTTTTGATGGATGGCCTCTCCTCTTTTTCTTTTTTAAATTTGTTTTCATAATTGATTCAATATTACACTATAGGATGTTTAAAGATTGGATTAAAAATAATTAAACAATGTTTGAGACTTTTCCAGAATTTTATCCTGACTTGTTTTCACAGTGTTTGTTTAGGAATGTTCTCTGATAAACTTTGGATTCTTCCAGGAACAGGTGTATTTATTTGAGATCATGTGACACTTTAATTGCATGCAGTTTGAATCCTTTTAAATAATTAATGATGTCCAAGGGCAAACTACACCCCCCCCCCCTTTTTGGGCTATTTTGTGTACATTTTTCATATCATAAAATTCATAAAATCCCAGTTATGTACATTTCAATTCCAGGTTGTCACACTATGACCCGTGATGGGAATCTATTCAGTTCTGAGGGATATCTGTTAGAGTACTGACAGTGCAGATATTGATAGTTTCACCAAAAGCCTAACAAAGACTATTTAAAAGTGTAACTTAGTTTGCATTTTTATTTTACATAGGCTTTTAACTTCAACTTTACATAGGCTTTTAACACCCAACAAATCCAGTGGTGCAAGTAAAGAATTTCAGCACATACTTCCTTTTTGCACAGCCAGTAAAATTAGAACTAATTCTTAAAACTCAGTGTAGTGTTTTAAAAGGTGAGTCCTTACCTACATAATGTTAAAAAATATCTTTAATACTTGTAACTGTATTTTTGTTGCTGACTCCCTTTTTCTGAATAATTACAGAGGAAGACCTTCACTCAGTGGATTCTATTTGAAAAATGGACACCACGTTGGACATCTTGAGAGAAAAACTACACAAGGAAACTGAAAACATTTTAGAAATGGTAAAAGAAGAGCTCGAGCAAAGAGAAGAGGAGATCGAGAGTAAGAGACTAAAACTGGAAAAGAAAGAGGAAAAGATTCAAAAAATGAAACAAGACCTAGAGGAGAATGATGCAGAAATAGAGAGAATGAGGCATAAAGTGGAAAAGAAAGATGGAGAGATTGAGAGAATGAAACATGAACTAGAAGAGAAAGATGAAGAGATAGAGCAATTGAAAGAGGAACTAGAAAATAAAGATGACAAGATTGACAGAAAGCGGCAGAAGTTGGAAAACAGACATAATGAGTTAGAAGAACTAAGACAAGAACTGGAAGAGAAAGATGAAACAATAAACGGACTGCGAGAAGAAATAGAAGATAAAGATGAAACAATAAACAGAATGCGAGAAGAAATAGAACAGAAAGATGAAGAGATAGAGAGAATGCGACAAGAACTGGAGGCAAAGGTTGGGGAGATATATGGTATAATCGGTATCTAATCTAATGTGATGCTAATGTTATGCACACATTCTCACCATTGCATATTTTTAAGAACTCTTGAAGCCAACTGGTGTGTAAAGTTCACATTGGTTAAGATTAGGAGCAGGATCAATAAAAGGGATGGGGCATTAATTATCACATCATTCATATTAAAGGACATGGAAATCACTGCTCTAACACACTCTCCTGATTGTAACTGATGCTGCTCTAGCTAGGTTTTGAATGGATGGCTTGCTTATTAGGGATAAATTCACATATTTACAGTTTATTCTGGTTTAATTTAATTTGAATCTATTTATTTCTCTAAAGCTGCTTTGTGACAATGTTCATAGTTTAAAGCACTATAGAAATAAAATTGAATTGAATTGAATTGAATGGGTAAAGTTACCATGAAGGGAGGGATGCAGCTATGTGGAGTATTGTGGGGCAGGGCGGAGCAAGATGTGACGGGGTAGGACTGGGCAGGCTGGGGTTGAGAAGATGGTGAGTTTTGAAATAAATCTAATAGGAGTCTAGTATATCACCAGTATATTGCTGCATGAATAGGCCTAGCTGTAATTATCACATTAATCACTGGTTTAATTCAACAAAATGGCTTCTACACTCTTTATTCAGCAACAAATAGAATAGCACTTGATCCAACACTCTAATTTCAACAATAAAGTGTTGAATTGATTAAATAATGCCAACATTTTTGTTAATTTAATGTGCTCTCCTGTAAAGAAAACTGATGGATTGAAGGATAAGCTGGCCAAACACATGTAGATTCTTCAATATTTCCACTAGTACTGGAGCAGGTGAATCTCATAGGAATACCTCTTTTTAGTCATTACTTTATTAATGATATCTTGTCTGGTGAGCTAACTGGTGTTTTTATCAGGACTCCAGATTTCCACATCTGGATTTGGTGAACCCAGTTGTTGGATATGAATATAGCTACAATTAGAGTGGACAATCCCTCGGGAGAAGGTATTTGAAGCAGAGGGAAGCTGGATACCATTGCAAGTTAAAATGTCTACTTAATTCTATTTAGAAATGAATTTTTGGCAAGGGCAGTGCCATATTACCAATATGAGATTGGTTATACTCATACTTTATTCTTCTAGTCACCAAGCAGGAAACTTAGCAATCCAGCTTGCATCTCAGTGACTATGCTTTGGACATTATCCAAAATCCTCAGGTACTGTGTGTTCTGACTGCAAGAATGCTAAGTCTGGGCTAAGTCTCATTCTCACAGTAGGTTGTGTGTGAGAATTTAATCCACACTGTATGTGCTACTTCCATTCTGTATACAGGAAAATAAATCCCCAGTAATTTGGTAAGGTGTCATCTGGTGTCCTTTATAGTAACACAATGCAGAGGGAAAGATTGTGTTTTTACAAACTGGTACAAATAATACTGTTAGTCCATCACAGTCACAATATACAGCATATTTATAAAAATAATAATTTATAAAAACAAAAATGTAGGGAAAAAAGAAAAACTATATTTTCATTGGAGAGTTGGCAGCTTTATTGAGTTCTGGGTTTCATTGTTCAGTTTATTATAGAGAGAACAATTTTCACTTCCTCCCTCTAATGAGGCTGGGCTAATCTGCATCATGTTACTTCAAGGCCAAATGTGAGGAAAACAAAGAAGGAATAAACAAACAAAGAGCTAATCTATTAATAATTCACTTGAGTAAAAGTAAGTAAAAATAAAATTAATGATAAAAAAAATAGCTCAAGAAATAAAGCATCTGGTGAAAATATTGTGTAATTACTTTTCAAATTATTGTAAAGTAAGTCTACAACTGACACAACTAATCCAAAAATGTTCTATAACAATGCGATTTTTGAACAATTATATAAACTAATTAAATAAGTTATGCTGAAGGGAACCCCACCTTAATTATTAACAGTCAAATGGATATAAAAAGTTTACACACTCCTGCTAAAATTGCAGGTTTTTGTGATGTAAAAAATTAAACCAAATGATATAGCAACCAAAAAATTCAAATAAAAAACAAATAGAAACCTTTTACGTGGGAAAAAAAAGTAAATGAAAAAACTTACAAACTTGCACATACTGTCTTTTTTTTCTGTATCAGTGGTCAAAATAAATGTAGTGAAATTGAATATTTTATTTATTAGTTATTTGATAAGTTTATATTATATAAATACATTATATTAAAGTACTTCATATTAATATTTATTACTATCATATAAATATACTTAGAACATATAATTAAATAAGTGAAGCATGTATTCATGTATTCTGAGAGTAATGAGAGTACATGATGTAGTCTGTTACTTCCGCAGGGTTATGTCACAGGGTTTTACCTTTCCCTCTGGGTTTGTCAGAACATGTCGTACTGTGCATGGCTGTGTGTGACCAGTAAAATTTGAATTAAATTTGAATTTTGGAGAAAATGAAAGTAAGGAGAGAAAACATACATGAGCTACACTCAACAGCGTGAGGTGTAACACACTTGAAAACTGCATTTTTCCATTAAGAAATGGCTGATCACTCAAAAGATTCCAGTAAGTGATTGTTTTTGTGTACCCTTTATTGTTATGCATATCTGTATATATTTGATTTGTTGAGATTCTGAAGTTAACACTGCACTCATTGATTATAACTAGAAACAGCATGATGCCACTTCTTCTTTTCAGATACTGATACTGAGACTTAGACCTTGAGTATCAGTCGATATTGATTTCTTTCTTTCTTTCTTTTTTAAAAAGCCCTTCACAATTAAATTCTTTGACACAAAAATTATGTAAATTGTAAATATAATAAGCATAATAAATCATAAAGTATAAACATACTAACAAAAAAAGCAAAACCAAACTGATACTGATACCAAAATGAGCATTAATCAATCAGGGATGCCAGTGAACATTTTATTTAGCTCTCGCTTCTATGCTGATCTGTGAGCTTTTATTAGTTTGTGCCACTTGTTTGAGTCTTTAACTCTGGGAGACCAACCACCACTCAGTTCACTTAAACCATTCATCCATAGCTGGTGAGTCACTGATGGTTGCAATCGAGGGAAACCGAAACCCTAACCCTAACCCTAACCCCAAGTACACATTGGAATGGGGTGAGGTGCATGTCAGAGTGTTGCCGGTGGTTTCGTGCATATTCACCCTATGGGAGAAACTGAGACCAGTCGTTTTGTTTGTTAGCACAGAAGGTTCTTAGAAATCTTCCAATTTTAAACTGACCATTGCATATGAAGCTGGCATTGGGAGGATCATCATTTGGTATTTTTCACCATCATCCTCAATATTCTTCCTAACATCAGCTATCAACACCTCGCTCCCATTCACGGAAACCTCCACTCTATCTCCTCTTCCATCATAGCTTCCTGTACCCTATCATCCCTTCCAGACCTTGACCTTCCAGTCATTTTCCTCTCTACTGCTAGATTTAGCCACAGACACTTTCCTCTCCTCACTTTCCTCATCCATGGACCTCCTCTGCCCTCTATCCTCTAAACCCAGGAATTATGTGCAAAAACTCCCATAGTCCCAAAGTCTTGTTTACTACAATAAATGCAGTACTGAATCCTGTTATCACAGCAACTCCAGAGCACACTGCAGCTGTGAAGAATTCATGAAATTCTTTATTGCCAATAGAAGGTTACTGATTTCACCTTCAATTCATGATCTCTCAGATCTACCAATATGGTCTGCCTTCCCAAACCTATTTCCTAAACCAGTTTGAGCCTGTGTCACTGTCCTATATGATGCCTACTACTTGTTCTTTGGATGTAGTCTCCACACTTCTTGTTAGAGATATGCTGCATGTTGTTAGCGAGTGGTTCCAGGTCTGTTTTAAACATGCAATCATTCAGCCTCTTATCAAAAAGCCAAGTCTAGTCCCATTTGTTCTCAACAATTTTATACCTATCTTTAAGCTACCTTTTACCTCAAAAGTTTTGGAAAAAGTTGTTTTTAATCTGCTTTCTTCATTTCTTACTGAGAATGATGTTTTGTAGTAATTGTTTTAGACCATAACACAGAGTCCACCCTCCGCAAAGTACCTAATGAACTATTAACTGTAGACTCTGGAAAGTGTGCTATTGTACTGCTATTGTATTGTACTGTATTTTATTGGACGTCAGCACACCATTTTACACTGTGGATCATGCCATTCTTCTGGATCAGCTTAAATGTGGTGATGGCATCCATAGGACAGCAGTAATTACCAGTGGTGTACCTTGGAGCTCCATCCTGGGTACTATGTTCTTGTCTTTGTACATGCTTCCCCTTTTATTTTTTGTAAATACAACATTTCCTACCATTTTTATGCTGATGACACACAATAATATCTCCCATTGAAATCTCTTGAAAAATGACTCTCTGCAAATTCTTTTTGACTGGATTATGGATATTAAATAATGCTTGTCTAAAAACTTTCTCCAGTTAAATAATTACAAGACAGAAGATACTGTCTTTCAACACACTTAGCAACGCTTGTTTCAATTCAGCTGTAGAAAAGTAATGATTTATAATCTCATTATCCGGTGTCACCCAAAAGAGGATGATTTCCCTTATGAGTCTAGTTCCTCTCAAGGTTTCTTCCTCATTTTTTCTCAGAGAGTTTCCCTCACCAACATATCCTCTGACTTGCTAATTAGGGATAAAATATCCAGATATCTGTACATCTGTTTTGTCTATTGTTTTTTTTAATTGTTTTAACAATGTCTATTGTTAAAAGTGCTATATAAATAAAATTGCATTGAATTAAATTGTATTATATTTGGTCATCCAGACTCTTCGAGAACTGTAGCTGATAAATTGTGGCCCTTGTTAAGAAATATAAAAAAGCTACACAAAAAATCTTGATGTTATTTTTGACTCTGACTCTTGTTATGTAAAGATCTGGAGACTGTTATTCATGCATTCATTTCCTCTCAAATTTATTATTACAATTTCCTCTACATGGGAGTTTGTCAACCATGCCCTGTCTTCAACTGGTCTTACTTGTTAACCTGCATTTAATGAGTATAATCTAATGCCTGATTAAACATGAGAAGTACCAAAGAACTACTGAAATTAGAATACGTGCACAAAATGAAAGTGTAGAGAATTTGACATGCCCCCCCTTTTGCTTTTATGACAGTATGCACTCGAGCTGGTATGGATTCCATAAGTTTGTCTAACACTTGAAAATTCGTGCTAGATTAAATCCATTGGTGTGTCATATGAACACTTGCATTAGTAGAAGGAATAAGATTCAAAGGTAATCTAACCACATAGTCAGTATCACAATAGTTCACATAGTGTCATAAATTTGCTTAAATGTAAGTAGTAACCTAAAAATAGTGCAGAATATTAGATATAAAATTCTTCCAGATATTGAATATTTCCTTTCATTGTCATAAATTAAAAAATAAACTGTTTACTTCCAATGGAAAATATTCCAGATTTTAAATGTGGGTTTTTGACTTTTGGACCCAGCTATATGTACTTGAAAACCTTTTCACACACTCTCTAAATGATGTTTAACATAATAACAGTAGAAGCAAAGACAGAGAGATATAAGGCAAGAAACAGGGCCTATGACTATATCAGTGCAAGGATAAGGGCCTGAGAGTGAGATATTGAAAAAAACAAGAGAGTCTTAAGAAGAGGTAGGCACTGAACACGGCCTGAGCAGGGCCAAACTAAGGAAGGAGAAAGCCTGAACCTGAGAAAGGGCAAGAAGCAGGACCCAAAGCTAAGACAGAGCAAAAAAGCAGTGCTTAATATTATAAGCAAAGGCAAGGGCAGGGCCTAAGACTAAAGCAGGACAAGGGGAAGGGCCAGAAATCAAGATGGGGTTAGGAGCAGTGCCTAAATCCAAGACATGGAAAAGAACAGGGCCTAAGTGAGGAAGCATTGCTGAGCATCAGCGCACGCAGCAGTGGTCTATCAGGCCATATTCTAAATTTGCACAGTACAACAGCATGAAGTCTGCTTAATAAATTTGTATCCCATAACTATTCCTGTGCTGGTTTGTAAGTAGGCTTGTGGTCAGTATGTTGCTCAAAGATTCACCTACTGCCAGGTCTTGCATTTCTGCCAGAGACAACCAAGTTACCTATAATGAATACAGACTATTCTGTTTTAACATGCATTTTTAAATGTTACTGTTACTGTTTTACTTTAGATGTAAGTTCTCTTCTCATGTCAGATGTATTCACATCTGACTATATGCCTGATGAGGACTCAGAAAGAGGTAAATCAAATACTGTTATTGAATTATTCTTTTTATTTATCTTTGCTTCTCTTATATTAAGTCTATTTTGTTTTTAAAAATAGGCACAGATACTGGTAACATTCCCTCACAGACCATAGAGGATACAACAAAGCAAAAGTGCAAAATCAAGAAAAATAAGAAAGAAAAGAAAGAAAAACAACATCTGCATATGAAAGTTAATTGTAAAAAGAAAGAAAAGTATCTGGAATCAAGAGAAATTGCTATGGAAAAGAAAACCCATCAGAAAAGAAGAGAAATTCATTTGGAAGAGAGAGAAAACCGTCTGAATGAAAAAGAAATTAATTTAGAAGAAAAAGAAATGCATCTACGGCAAAGAGAAATTGCTATGGAAAAGAGCCAAACCCATCAGAATAGAAGAGAAATTCATTTGGAAGAGAGAGAAAAGCATCTGAATGAAAAAGAAATTAATTCAGAAGAAAAAGAAAAGCATCTACAGCAAAGAGAGATTGCTATGGAAGAGAGAAAAAAATATCTGGATGTAAGAGAGATTAATTTGCAAGAGAAAGAAAAGCGTCTGGAAGGAAAAGAAGTTCATTTGGAAGAAAAAGAAAAGCGTCTGGTTGGAAGAGAGACTAATTTGGAAAATACAGCAAAATATCTAGAAGGAAGAGAGATTCGTTTGCAAGAGAGAGCAAAACATCTGGAAAAAAAGAAGTTTGTTTAGAAGAAAACATAAAGCATCTAGAAGGAAGAGAGATTCATTTACAAGAGACAGCAAAGCACTTGGAAGGAAAAGACATTCATTTACAAGAGAGAGGAAAGTGTCTGGGTGGAAGAGAGGTTCAACTGGAAAAGAGAGAAAAGCGTCTAGATAGAAGAGAGATTCATGTGGATGAGAGGGAACAGCGTCTGGAGGGAAAGGAGATTCGTTTCGAAGAGAAAGAAAAATATCTCGCAAAACATGAGGAGAGATGGCATAATTTAGGGGATAGAGAAAAAGAAAGGCAGGAAAGAAGTTCACTCATTAAAGGTTCTAAGAAGCAAAAGAGAAAGCAATCTGATGAAGAAGAAGGGGAGTACTTGATGAGTACTTGATGAGTTGATGAGTAACCCAATGAATGTAGAAACAGACAGTAGACCTGGTGAGTCAGCAGAAAATTGTTTTTCTGTGTATCTCTATGTATTACTCTTATTTTGTCTGTAAGACAATTTTCTCACTTCATCCCTTGTGTAAACTGATGTTTGGCCTATGGCTCATAGCAAGGATGTATGATGAATAATGGTCTAATGAACCAGCTTAGACCAGAGATGAACCCTAAAGCAGAGGGATTTTAATAAATACGTTTAATAAACACAGGTAACTATCCAAATAAAGAAGCATAAACACAAACTGCTAATATAAGCCAAGGATAGTCACTAAGCTAACACCTATTGGCTGTGGCAAGACAGATAACACAGTTATAGGTAAGCAAGAACAATAGGCGAAAGGCCAGCTAGCACAAGTGTTAATGGATAAGTAATAGGCTATGCTAACAGTATATCAGATAGTCAAACAAGAGTGAACATACAAGAGTGTTATACAATGAGAAGTGTAAGCACATGGAAAAGTGCAAAGGCTTTGCAAACTGAGACACTAAGTAATAGTCAATAATTTTACGATCCTATTAAAGAGGCATGAAACAAGCTACAAGTGTTAAGGGTAGCACTGAGTAGTGTGATTATAAAAAAATTATGCTTCTACAATTTTACTATACAATACTATAAAGTCAAATAATATTATATGTGTTGAAAGGATGTTCAGTTTAAGCATATTGTGAACGAGTCCCATGACCCATGGAGCAAAAGCTATTCTAAATAAAATCCCTAAGATAAAAAATACAAAGGTAGGTCTTTACCTTTTATAAATTGTGTTGTTTAGAAGTTGTGTTGTCGGAATTTATTGCGGCAAAGGCAATGAAAAATCCTCTTTGCTAAAATCCAGGTCAAATCCACTCTCAGAAGCATCATATTTTCTATTATCTGGCATGTGCAAAGTATGTGCATGCTCAAGAGACTCAACTGTCATATCCAAAACTATCAATCACCTCATCAAACATGACCTTTTATTTATCACCAAATAACTCCTATAAAATGCATTTGTTGTGAGGAAAAATATTGGGTGATATATTAAGGTCAGCTGTACTTGTTAAAATGACAGAACACTATTCCTGAAAATAATTTGTGGCAGTGTAATTTAAAATTTAAAATTTAATTTTGCCACCTGTCTCATTCACTAACATGGGAATGGGCAGGGTTAAAAATCATACTACAGCCAGCCACTAAAGTGCCTCAGAGAAATTTTGGCTTCACTTTTGAATTCCTGTTATGGTGTCTACCCATATACTGAATACAGTTATTGATATTTCCGCACACTCTTGACCACGCACATTCAGCAACCCCTGGTGGTAATAAAGTGTAATAGCAGGTAAACTGATTATGAGGAGCTTAACATCCCATTTACTGTCATCCTATCAGCATAAGAGAGAGTAATTACTGATTTCAGTGCTCACAACAGACGGGTGGCACAACTTGAATGAGGAACACGTCTCTGGGGACCAACAGAAACTACGCTGACAGTGAGGAGCGGATCATCACTTGGTCAGTGCAGTATTAGTTGAGCTCTATTCTGGAGTTTCAAAGACAATTTGGAGACAGGTCTAGAATTTCTCAACCAAATGAGTTGAATAATGACACTTGCCTTACCTTCAATCATATCACTCACACCACAATACAGTGTATTTCCAAAACTGGCCATGGAAAAAGACAGTATAAATGATGAATTTTAAGTGAGACAATGGAATGCACACATGTACTCTTACATTCTTTTAAAAATCATATTTATTTATTAGACAAGCTATTTGTAGAAGGGCCAGATAAACCATTTTTATTTTACTCTACATCATGTTTTGTTTAGCATATAGAGTGATTTTGGGGAGTTTCATTATGCAAATGATTTTGGTGAAAATGTGCACTCCAGTTGCTCCAGTGCATCTGGAACCAGAGGTTGGGGTAACAGAACATTACTGTGACTTCTCTGAGTTGAGTCTATGCACAATGTAAGACTACCACCCTTCTCCATGAAGAAGCTTGAAGATGTAAATGAAACTGATGGCTGGACAAATCTCTGTCTTATGACCTGATTGATATACCAGCAGTTTTTTTTTATAGACAGGGGGTAAACATGAGAGGTATGTGGTCTGGGAAGAGGTTGATGGCACAGTTCCAGGGACAATGAGGACAGGCAAAGTTATCTGTCAATCTTTCCCTTCTTTACCTATTCCTACAATGCCCAATACCTCTTCTCCTTCTATCTCCCTAACAGCCAGAACATATTTTTCTCCTCACAGCACATTTTCTACAGCTGTATCATGCACCTTCTCTTTTACAGTAAGCATGCCATCTGCCCTCTAGATTACATCCCTTCTATAATGCTCCAGAGCATCTCACAAGACCTTCTCCTCATCATCACTTTCATTATTAATGACTCCATATCATCTGGTCGTATACCAAATCCCTTCAACACAGCAAGGATTGTACCCATCCCGAAAAAAGCTTATATTATGTATCTCTGACATCATCAACCACAGACAAATATCACTTCTGTCCTTCCTTTCTAAAATTGAATGTGTTTTTTTTACAATCAGTTGTTTGTTTCTTACCCAGAATGACCAGCAAGATCCTAACCAGTATAGCTTCAAAGTGTGAGACTCTTCAAAAACTGCTCTTGTGGTTGTTACTGAGAAACTTCATATTGCTAAATGTTACTAAACTGGCATTGGTCCTAATCCTTATTGACCTTTCAGCAGCCTGTGAAACAGTCAGTCACAAGAGTCTCACCATGCTTGGAATATATGGCACAGCATGAATAAGATAGGGGTGATGTCATATCTTCTGGTTCTAGTAAGGACTCTCGCTGCTGCATTCTGGACTAACTGAAGCTTGTTTATTCACCTACTGGAACATCCAGAGAGCAAAGCATTACAATAATCCAACCTAAAGGTAACAAAAGCATGAACTAGTTTTTCTTGATGACTTGCACTTATTTTGCAGTCCTATCTGTTACTAACTCCAATCTAATAGGGTTTTAGCTTGATAGGATGATGGACCATTGAAATAAAAAACTTTAACAGGCTGCTGTGTGGCTGTGTTTTGCAATCTTGGAATGACAAAATGACAGGGAGGACTGAGCTCACCTCCAGAGAGGCTGGCTGTTGTTCAGAGGGATAGGGCAGCCAGTGGCTTAGTAGATTAACAGCTTTAGTAATCTACTGGTTTTGTAGTGAGTGATAAAAGTGCTAAAATTATATTAACTAAAATATCTTATCTGGACAGGCATTGTAATACCCCAAAATAAAAGTGTTCAAAAACTAGTGGAAAATGTGTAGTTTATTGTGATTCAGCCTGTTTCATTGAATTATTTTACAGTGCATCAACACCAGGTGGAAGAAGTGGAAGAAGAAGAAGAAGAAGAAACTAGTACCTTACCTGACAACTGAATATATACTGGATCTGTACGTGACTTGAAGGGAAATGAGAAGATGATCTTATTCATAAGAATATTGATAAGAGCTTAACAAAGGCCACCTTAAAATAAAAAGTGGGCAATGCTAAAACTCAACAGCCGAGCATGAACAACCACTTATCAAAAACTACTTAATATTATGTGTGGCTTGTGAACCAAATAGTCAGTCAAATTCTCATTGTTGAGTCAGGCAAAAAACGTATAAGAAAATCTGTGTTTTTACAAGTGTCATTACTACAGCACTTGCTGATATGACATACACCAATGATGTCTCTGTGAAATAAAAAAATGAACGAAAAATACATACATACAAACATACATACATTTTTTTTTAAAGTTTTTAGTTCCCAAATTCCTTAGACATATTTGTATTCTAATAGATACTAATGTATGTTGTTGTTATACATTTTTTTATATTTAAATCCTGCAGGAGTTATGTTGACCAGTTTAAGGCAAAGCGCTTTCATTGCTTTCATTGTTTTTGTGCACATGACAGATAAACTTGAAACTTGTTTTACTTTCTATTTGACTTCTAGTTTACTGATCTCTTACATATATTTGTATTCCTTTTTGCTTAAAAGGGCTGGTTATCAGGCTGGTCACTACTACTAAGGTAAGTACTGTCTATATAAAAGTCTGTTTTCTTTTAGAATTTCTACATTTTGCCATCAGACAGTAATACTAATTTCTGAAAGATAAAGATTTTCTGAATGCAAGGTGCCTAAACATGCACAATACATAGAGTTCTCCAAATGTATTTTGCAAATGAATTAGGCTAAAATCTGCTAGAACATGTTAAACAAGCCTGCATAATTTTTATATAAATAAAAAATTTCAAAAACATCAGTGTTTGAGCAATACGCCTCACACACCAGAATAAACCCTCTCAGCCTTGGGACGGGGAACATGACTTTTACCAACAGTAGTTTGCTGGCAGTTGTAAATTCTACAAAATCAGAATTCAAGATTATCAACATTACAAAATTTGTTTTTATACATATATATATATAATATCGATACTAATATTTATAAGATATCTCTGAAGGGGGCAGGTAATACACCTTAAGAGAGAATTCAGTATCTTCTTTGGGATATGTCTCAAATTAGAGGATAAGGAAACAGGAAAAGAAAGAGAGAAAATATGAAAATAGAAGAAAATAAATAAGAAAATATGGCTCAAATATTGGCTGGAGAGACACAGGCAGCATATAGTGAAAAGAAACTTATCTGTTTTTATAGTGTGCACCAGTAGGAATCATGAAATGTTTGTATTTATTTTTGGTTTTCCTAAGACCCATTTGGGTAAGCCAAATAATTTCCTCTACAAGCATTATTATTTTGCCATTGCACTTTAGTATCTGCACTGCATAAGAGCAGATGAATTTGATTTCGTCTTGTTTGTCTGATAAACCTGATTATCTCTTTTTCTATCTGTATGCCCCTTCACTATTTATTTATTTATTTATTGCAACTTAATAAGCAATAAAAAGGTTGCATTAGATTAAATTAATTCAGAAGGCCATGGAAACACCACACAAAGACAGAAGTACAGTGTGCATGTGTGTGAAAAAGTCTATGATTAAGCACATCAAATGACTGCTAAACTTTACACTGAGCCTTTTGTCTAGATCATGATGTCACTACCGTACAAGGAGGATACAGGACGTGTGTGTGTGTGTGTGTTTGTGTGTGTGCTTGTGTCAGCTTTGAGTTTTCTGGACGTGTTGGTGAACAGTGCATGCAGTGAGTATCTCTGCTTTTAACTTTTTATTCAGTGTAAAAATCTCAATTCACTTAAATTCCTGAGAATTGTTAGTGCAATCTTGTAAACTTTCAGATGAACAGATATTTATTAACAAAATATTCTAAACTTTTCTTGTGTAAAGATGCTTGCTTAATAGTGAATCCTTCTAGCACAATTCTGTAAAGATTTCAGTAATAAAGTTTTTTTTTCTTCAAATCTTACAAATTTAGTCTTTTACAGAATTTTGATATCATTGTTAGTATAATATTGTACATTTTAGATGTCTAAATCATGACAGAGTAAAAATCTATTTGTCAGTTGAATGTATTCATTATTGTGTCTGTTTGCAGTAAGATGCTCGCTTTGGTTGTTGTGTCGTTCTCTGTGCTGTCCTTCACCTCGGCCACTAAAGGTGCGTATGAAATAATCACATTCATCAGTGATGGCTTACTTGAATTAATTCTGCTTAATTAAAGGCTATTAATCCCACACTACTGTTGAGTTCTGGATTCTGATTGGTCAGAAGGTGTTGATTAATTTTCTATAACAGCAGCTCTGACAGTAGTGCAGCTGCACATCACAGGTTTATATTAATGTGTTCGTTCTAATACATTTTACATTTATTGTTTTATTGTATTATTATACATACATTTATTGTTTTGTAACAGTCAGAGGTAAAACTGTAATTTTAAGTTTTCCAGCATCTTCAGGACAGAGGAGTTTATGCTTTACATTTACTTTTGTCAGTTTGTGTTGTTTTGTCTTATTAATTTCAAGGGAGTGAAAAAAGAGAGGCTGGTGAGGGAACTACTGTTTATACTGTAACTACAATAAGATAAGTGAAACCAGGAACTAACTTGTTTTATGAACATTAAATGTAACTATAAATGGATAAAAAGTATGACATGTTTAATAAATTAATAATTGTAATCGTGGTAAGCAGTTTTAAGAGAAATAAAACACTTGGGGACTTGCTGTTATAGGAATATAATCAACTTCAGGGTGGTGACAATAACTCCGCTTCATCAAACCACCCCATTGTTGGTTATTTTCCTATAACAGCAGCACACACACTGGTTGTTACTTACTGTATTCCTTTGTTCCTTTATTCCTGTCGATCTCTCTCTCTCTCTCTGTCTGTCTCTCTGTCTGTCTCTCTGTCTGTCTCTCTGTCTGTCTCTCTGCAGCAGGTCTGAGTGGGAAGGTTCTCCTGTTCCCCTATGAGACAGATTTCAGTTTTGTCAAGCTATCTCCTCAGAAACCTCTTGCTCTCTCAGCATTCACTCTGTGCATGCGCATCTCTACTGAGCTGCAGGACGAGCGACAGGTCATCCTCTTTGCGTATCGCAGCAACAGCACAGATGAGCTCAACATGTGGCGCGAGAAGGATGGACGGATCTCATTCTACCTGGGCGGAGACGGTGCGCTTTTCCGCCTCACACCCCTCTCCAGCTTCCGCACTCACCTGTGTCTGACGTGGGACTCCAGCACCGGACTCGCCGCGTTCCATGTGGACGGACGCCGCAGCACACGACAGATCTACAGACCGGGCCACAAGATCCGTCCACGTGGCACTGTGCTGCTCGGCCAGGACCCTGACACACATCTGGGGGGCTTTGAGGTGACGCAGAGCTTCGTGGGTGAGATGACGGATGTGAACATGTGGGACTTTGCGCTGTCACGCATGCAAATCAACGCTCTGTACGCCAACCTGAAACACAGAGTGCCACGTGGAAACGTGTTCGACTGGAGCACCGTGGAGTATGAGATCCACGGCAATGTTGTGGTGGTGCAGGACGACTGACCACACACACAAACACACACACACACACACACACACACAAAACTCTAGCTCTAACACTATATCTTCTAAGCTCCAGTATGTAATGGGGTTGTGTATTATACTCAAACACACACACCGATAATAACAACAATAATGACATTTACAAAAATAAAGATGTTAACACACACACACACACACACTTGACCATTGTGAATTGTACTGTGTATTGTCAAAATATTAACAGATAAATAATAAAATTGTGCAAGTCTGAATATGATGTGTTATAAATGAAGCAATACCGCTAATAAGCACAATGTGGTGCTGCTGAATCACAAACAGCTGCAAATGCAAACTGCTCTATTGCCAGTTCTCAGGTGAAAAATATTTCAACTTGGAGTTGGAACAATGCATGCATACTAATTACAATACAAATAACTATAGAATAATTATAGTGATGTTACATACAAAAATTTAAAAATAAAAAAATTCTAACTGAATAATGAAATTTGAGAAATCAAGGAACCAAGTTGTGTAAATATAACCACACATCAACATAAACAAACAAACCACACACACAAACCGAGCGACTGTTGGATCAGACAAGTTTGACGTTTTCTTACTAGACGAAGAGTCGATATAACAAAGAGAGGCAGGATGCTATAGTTTATTTATCGGCTGGTTTAGGATAGAATTTTGAAAAAAGTTTATATTAAAGGAATATTTTGGAGGAAAATGAACTGCACACAACGTCCCTTTACCCTGAAAGTACTTGATTAGCTGAGACACACATTTAGTGTGTGAAGTTTTCTTTGTTAGTTTGGTGCTGGAGCTGTGAAGCTAACACCAGCCATTATTATAATTACACCACTTAATCTCATTTTTAAAGAAACAATTTTTTAATCATCAATATTATTATTATATTAAGCATTTTATATGATTTCATTCCTGGTTTCTGATTGGTTGCTCTGTCATAACCTTCAGTAACACACTAGTGCACTTACACACTGCAAAACCTAACAGTGGCAATTCAATTCAATTCTATTTGTATAGCACTTTTAACAATGGACATTGTCACAAAGCAGCTTTACAGAAATATATAAATTCTGGATATACAGTTGGGGTCATAAGTTTACACACACCATGCAAAATGTGCAAAATGTTAATAATAATAATAAAAAAAATATAAGAGGGATAATAAAAATTGCATTTTTTATTTTTTATTTTATGCAGTTTTTATTTAGTTCTGCCCTGAATAATCTATTTCACATAGCAGCAAAAAAGCAAGTACGCCTGATGGCGTTCTAAACAAAACGATTAAGTACACAAGCCAAAAATTTCTATTAGCTATTCTTAAATTGTTCAACATGACTCTGAGTGTCGGACATCTGGACTCAAGGTCTTATAACAGCCATCTTCAAAAGTGGAGATAAATTTGACCCTAATAATTATAGGCATCTGTCTGAACAGTAACCTGGGGAAGGTTTTATGCAGCATCATTAATTCGAGACTTATAGACTTACTTATGAAACACAGCGTCTTGAGTAAAAGTCAAATTGGATTCATACCAAATCACTGCACCAGCGATCATATTTACACCTTACACACCAAACCAAAACCAAAACACAATACTCACATGTTTTATACATTTCCAAAAAGCATTTGATTCTATTTGGCCCAAAAATCTATTTTATAAAATTCTTGAAAGTGGTGCAGGGGGTAAAACACATGATATCATCAAATCCATGCACACAAACAAGTGCAGAATTAAAAGAAGTAAATTGTTCCCTCAGGAGTGTGGAATGAGACAGGATTACCCAACACTATTTAATATATATATATATATATATATATATATATATATATATATATATATATATATATATATATACATATATATATATATATTAATGAATTTGCATCCATTTTAGAATCATCAGCGCCCGGTCTCACTGTACATGACTCAGAGAGTAAAACTCCTGCTGTATGAAGACGACCTGGTCCTGCTGTCCCCCAGTGTTCAGGCTCTACAGCACAACCTGCAGCAGTACTGACACACCTGGGCCCTGACACTCAACCTCAACAAGACAAAAATTATCACTGCTTCAAAAAAAGATCCAGATGTCAGGGAAACACAACACACTTCACTTTAGGGACACACAAAACAGAACACTATGGAATAAACACCCAGCTGAAATTATGCACACACGTCTGTAAATCCATCCTACAAGTTCTCCGAAACACTACAAACAACGGCTGATTTCGTCCGATTCCCACTGCTGCTCAAAATTCAGAAAAGATCTATCAAACTCAGTGACCCCCAGATCAGCATTGATCACTACAAAACCCTGCAACACCAAGAGCTGAGCCGGGAGAAGAGTCTCCTCACCCGGCTGGTCCTGAACCTCAGCTCACTAACACACACTAACACGATTCTACATCAGGAGCAGCTGCACACAAGAACAATCAGACCTCAACAAATTATAACACTACAAAAAAAAAAACCTGCACACACACTGGCCATCAAGACAGGCTGCTATAAGTACAGACTCTCACACACACACACACACACACACACACACACACAGAGTCTGGTTTAATGCACATATACACACCTGTACAAGGGTGTCCCAAAAGTCTCCACACATAGGGGACTGTGTACACCAACACCACGTCGGTTGTGCCTTCGTCAGTGGATCTTCGTGGACGTCCACTTCTCGGTTGGTCCACAACACTTCCAGTCTTTTTGAATTTGTTAATAAGTTTGGCGACAGTGTGTTGTGTGATGCGCTCGCCATGATTCCTGTTAAAGTCCATCGCAACCTTGCGACAGCTTCCCGATCCAGTCATGTGAATGATTTCAATACTTTCTTCTTGCGTCAAAGGTATTCTTAAAGGCTACTGAAAAATATATAAACTATGGTATGAGAAAGTATAAAATTTTGGAAGACGTTTTGCAAAAAGTGTTAATTTCCCCTCTGTATGGAGACTTTTGGGACTCTGTATATATATATATATATATATATATATATATATATATATGTATAAGAAGTCAGTCCTCCATCGATATTTATTACAGATTATGCAATATTTTTTTTAAACCCTTTGAGTTAAAGCTGAAAGTCTACACTTCAATCACATCTTGATTGCTTAATTTCAAATCCATTGTGGTGGTGTACAGAGACAAAATTATGAAAATTGACCTGACTGTATATAAATGATTTGTCTAATGTCTCAAATATCCTTACTCCAATAATGTTTGGAGATGACACGCAACCCTAGTTCCCTCTCCTTCAAATTTCAACTCCCTGATTAACAATGTGAATATTGGCTTAAGTGCTTATGCTACATGGTTTAGATTTATTATATAATCTTTGAATTAAAAAAAAATCTAACTTTATTATATACTGTGGTAAAAAAAATCATATTCTAAGGATTTATCTAAAATTACAATTGAGTCTGTTGAGATGCCTCAAGTTTCAGTTACAAGATGCTTGAGAATTTTTGATGATGAGAGTTCGAGTTGGAGAGAAAAAATAGACTGGCTTAGCAGAAAAATAAATAATAAGCAGTGGTAGTCATCCTGTTACCACAAACTGTCTTCTCACCCTTTATTATAGTCTAATTTATTCCTAATTTTCACTTTGTAATATAGTTAGTGCAAGTACTTTTCCTACTGCGCTCCATAAAATTTTATTTCTACAGAAACGTTTTGTTAGGATTGTAACCTGATCATATTTCATCTGTTCCTTTTTTCAGGAATTTCAGATTTTTACTGTTTATGACATCAATATTTTTCAAATATGTGTTTTCATTTATAAGATACATTCAAGTGAAGGGAATATTTCTGAGCAATTCAAGACCTATTTTAAAGAAAAGTCACAGGTCTATTGTTCAGATTTTCATTTTCCTAAATTTCTCTCTTATAGAGGTCAATTCTCCATAAGATTTAGGGGTATCAATTTATAGAATTGCTTTTCCCACCTGGTGAAAAATGTTTGTCTATAATATGTTACAAAAGATGCTTAAAAGATTATTTAATTGCTGCCTTGTAGCTATTTTTCCCCATTTTTGTCCATGTATTATGTTTTATTTATTTTATTTTTAGAGATATTTATTATTATTATTATTATTATTATTATTATTCAGGTGTATAAACCAATACTCCCCTTACTTATACATGCTTACACACATATATACTCAAGCATTTATATATGTGTGTGTGTGTGTGTGTGTGTTACTCACTGTCCCTCTGGTTGTGGCAGGCGGTTACGTACTGTCCTGCTGAAACACAGCTCTCTTTCATTTCTCCTAACAGAATGGTGATGTGTCAGCTTTGGGCAGAAGGGAGAACTGGGGTGTGTGATTTGTCATTTTTTGAAATATATTCACATACGTTTTTGAATTTGTTACATTCTGTTAGGAAGCGCAGCTCCATCTCCAGTGTATTGCTGTTGCACTGTGTGCACACTCTCTGCTCTTTAGGGAGCCATGATCTCTTACAGCAGCCCGTCTCGATGGCCAGTGTGTGTGTGTGTGTGTGGGTGTGTGAGTCTGTACTTATAGCGGCCTGTCTCGATGGCCAGTGTGTGTGTGTGTGGGTGTGTGAGTCTGTACTTATAGCGGCCTGTCTCGATGGCCACTGTGTGTGTGTGTGTGTGTGTGTGAGTCTGTACTTATAGCGGCCTGTCTCGATGGCCAGTGTGTGTGTGTGTGTGTGTGTGAGTCTGTACTTATAGCGGCCTGTCTCGATGGCCAGTGTGTGTGTGTGTGTGTGTGTGTGTGTGTCTGTACTTATAGCGGCCTGTCTCGATGACCAGTGTGTGTGTGTGTGTGTGTGTGTGTGTGTGTGTGTGAGAGAGAGAGAGAGAGAGTCTGTACTTATAGCGGCCAGTCTTGATGGCCAGTGTGTGTGTGTGTGAGTCTGTACTTATAGCGGCCCGTCTCGATGGCCAGTGTGTGTGTGTGTGTGTGTGTGTGTGTGTGTGTGAGTCTGTACTTATACCGGCCTGTCGCGATGACCAGTGTGTGTCTGTGTGTGTGTGTGAGAGAGAGAGTCTGTACTTATAGCGGCCAGTCTTGATGGCCAGTGTGTGTGTGTGTGTGTGTGTGTGTGTGAGAGTCTGTACTTATAGCGGCCTGTCTCGATGGCCAGTGTGTGTCTGTACACACTGCTAAAAGACTCGAAGCAGGGTGAGCCGGTGGGGCAGACAGTAGCAGTGTTAACATAGATGGTAGGTCGCGCGCGCGCGTGTGTGTGTGTGTGTGTGTGTGTGTGTGTGTGTGTGTGTGTGTGTGTGTGTGTGTGTGTGTGACAGCAGGACAACATTCTGGATTCCTTCAAGCAACTCTTAATAGATTTCTAGGCAAAACGTATCTACATAAGTAAGACAGGGCTGAGAGGCATGACCATGTGTATGTGTGTGTGTATGTGTGTGTGTGTGTGTGTGTGTGTGTGGCAGATGGATAATTTTTTTAGGCTTAAACTCCAAAATTTCATCTGATTAAAATATGGTGAAATGAGCATGCTTCAACATGCCTCTGTGTGTGTGTGTGTGTGTGTGTGTGAACATTAGATATTCAGTATTATGTATTTTTACTATAGTTAATATAAAAGTAACATTTAAAAATATTTTTGATGGCAAAATCAAAATTGTAAGAACTTTCCTTTACACATTAACTTCCATTTTACATCTGTTATATATTAAAATATATTATTATATATTATCATGAGAGTCTCGTTCACATGCAATTATAAAATAAATAAATAAATAAATAAATATGTGCTTTAAATCTAGTATATATTTATATTGCACTTAGAATTTAATTTATTTATGCAGGTTATTTCTGTTTATGTACTAGTTATTGATTCTGATTTCTTTGTTTTATATATATATATTTATGTATATATGTACACACTGCCCGGCCAAAAAAAAAGTCTCTGTTTAGATTTTAATAGGCAAATACATAAGAGTCTATGAATGGATCATTATTAGAGTGATTATAATGTTTCTAGCATGTTATATGTTTGGGAACAGTTCTTCTAATCTTAAAAGATGAAGTGTGTAGCTTTTTAGTTTTTTAATCACCATGTAGAAAGACGTATCATGGCCATATTCCAGGATGACACTGCCAAGATTCATCAGGGTTAGAATTGTGAAAGAATGGTTCAGAGAGCATAAAGAATCATTTTCACACATGAATTGGCACCTCTGAGTCCTGACCTTAACCTCAGTGAAAGTCTTTGGGATGTGCTGGAGGAGACTTTAAACAGTGCTCATCTTGGCAGTGTCATCCTGGAATATGGCCATGATACATCTTTCTACATGGTGATTAAAAAACTAAAAAGCTACACACTTCATCTTTTAAGATTAGAAGAGCTGTTGCCAAACATATAACATGCTAGAAACATTATAATCACTCTAATAATGATCCATTCATAGACTCTTACGTATTTGCCTACTAAACAGTGACTTTTTTGGCCGGGCAGTGTACATACACACACACACACACACACACACACACACACACACACATATATATATATATATATATATATCTATATGAGATTAAATGTAGAACATAACATTAAACATTGCTGTTAAATATTAAAGATTTATATTAATATAATAAAATTGGCAACATTACGTCAATATAAACATTGTAAATATGGTGATATTGTAAGTATTAAACAGAACAATATTGCAGTCTGAATCCTGGGAATGATGAGCTTTAGGTTATTGAGTGACATAGTTCTCTCTCTCTCTCTCTCTCTCTCTCTCTCTCTCTCTACCACTACAGTAAAGAGACAAACAAAATATACATTTTTACTTACCTTTACCTCAGTGTGAAGTGGTATTTGGCCAATGTTTTGGCCAAATGGTGAATGTTGACTCAACATTGAAAATTAATTGATGACTGCTACTGATCTAGACAACTGAAAGTAGACGTTGAATTGACGTCTCTCTGCTATCTGGGAAATGACAGCATGGCTGCTACAGTATTCAGGAACTTACTCCTTGTTGTGTATGCACGAAGACGCGGTCAATATTTCATTAGCTTTTGCTAGCTGGCTTTTGACCAGGATTTGCAGGGATTTGCAGAGAGTCTTCCAGGTGGTTCTCACTGCGATGTTTCTCGCTTGTTGCCACATGTTGCTCAGATTCTGTAGAAAAGCAGTTTTCCCTCTCTTTGTGCGCGATTGTTAATTGTGTCCACGTCATGACGTTTAGCCATGTAACTTAATCAATTTCTTAATTTGTTGTTAAAAATGAAGAATTGGGTTGAGTGGATATTATAGTAATAATAATAATAATAATAATAATAATAATAATAATAATGAGTGGAATCAGTAATAATTGTAGTTCTTGAGACTGATCAATATCATTCCTCCATTCTCAGATATCTTGATTAAAATTTACCCAAAATATTAAAGATATCTTAAAAAATATAATTTGTTAGTAAAAATTTCTTTTCGTGAAATAAACTAAAAAAATAATTGACGTAAATTTTACACAAAATTAACTGTTGGATTTTTAGGCATTTATTTGGGTTTGTCCGACTCAAACAATCACCTAAGTGATATTCAGATATTTTATTAAGGTGGTATAGCTTTTTATTATTGTGATATTTACAAAGCCACTGAATTATTTTTTTAGAGTATCTCTCTCTCTCTCTCTTTCTGTATGAATGTCTCTGTCTCTCTCTCTCTCCCTCCCTCTTTCTGTCTGTCTCTCCCTCCCTCTCTCTCTCTCTCCCTCTTTCTGTCTCTCTCTCTCTCTCTCTCTCCCCCTCTCTTCCTCTGGGTGAAATGAAAAATTCACCACTGGGCCCCATTAGAGTCCAGGTGAATAATAAAAGAGGAAGGAGGACACACACACACACACACACACACACACACACACACAAAAACATTTAACAAACACACTAACTTTGTCACTCTTTTGCCCCTCAGGGAGGAGCGAAGATACACAGACTGAAGTCACAACCTCACGTTACATACTCGCTCTGTAAACTCTGACTTCTTTCAGCTCTCTGAAAGAAGTTCAGCTCACATTTTCACTTTCAGAAGTTTTTACACAGTTTTCAATCTGATGCTCTTTGAATCACTTAATTTTTTAACATTACAATTAAATTAAATAATACAATTCTACACATCTACAAACTTCATAGGCTTATATAATTATAACACAATTTTACATTTTATGTATAGTCTGTATATTAACGGTTTTTAAATATTTGATAGTTGAAGTTTTGAAAAATAATTATGTATTAACTTTACATTACAGATACATTACAGTTATAGATTGTAAATAAACTGTTTATTATGAATATACTGTATATATTTTAGTTATTCATATACTATATACATGTTATTGTTATAGACTGAAATAGCTTAAAGCAAAATATGGCAATATATTAGTATAATTGTTCAGTCAGTGACTGAAATAGTTGTAATATAGTAATAGCTACGAACCAAAATATAATTTCATACCGTAATTGTTATTAGATACAGGTGATCCTGACCCCTTCTGCTCTCCGGAACTGCCTGATCCATCCTGATGCCGTACTCCTGGTTGGAGTTCTCATCTCTTGGAAATCACTCAGGAAATCGCACAGCCTAAAGTTACATGAGATTACTGTGGATGGTATTACTTAGAAACCATGAAGGTGGCTTTGGATAGAGTTAGGACTGCAATTCCCACAAACAGTTTTGCACTCAAGTCTCCATCAGTAAACAGTGCACAACTTCAACAAAACAGACTTCATGTGAAAACTATAGTGAATTCAGAAATAATTCTGATGCTCATATTCATAAATTGCTCTTAATCTCATAATTTCCTGGTTACACAATTGCACCATTTGTCCATGTACTACACAGTTACAGAAGGGATTTATTTATAAACCTTTCTTCCAAGGTTTCGTCTCAGAGAGTTTTTCCTCACCACCGTCGCTTCTGGCTCGCTCATTAGGGAGAAATTTATAGATTTAAAATTTATATCCTGAATTTATACATTTCTGTAACGCTGCTTTGTGACGGTGTCCACTGTTAAAACGCTATACAAATAAAACTGAATTGAATTGAAATTCTTGAAATATAGTCACAGAACTGTTCACACGTATGTTATTGTTATATACATTGCAATTACTGACAAATATTTGAGAGTTACATATGTAAATTGAATTATATTGAAATAATATAATATTGTAGTCATAAATAAAAAATGTTGAAATGTTGTTACTGATAGAAATTGTTTGCTTTTTATATTTACAGATTTATATTATTTATACTTTATATTAGTTATAAATTAAAATCATTCACATTATATTACAGAGGAATTATAGATTAAAATTTTCAAAATGTGTTACTTTTAATTTTCTTAAAAAACTTTGTTGTAATTTTTTTTTTAGCTATTTGATTTTTCTGACATATTTTTTAAATGGCTGACAAAAAATTGTTGAAATACACTATATGGCCAAAAGTTTGTGCACCCCTGACCATCACACCCACATTCGCTTGTTGAACATCTCATTCCAGATTTATTCCCCTGTGTTTGCTGTTATAATGAGCTCCACTCTTCTGGGAAGCTTTCCACTAGATGTTGGAGCGTGGCTGTGGGGATTTGTGTTCATTCAGCTACAAGAGCATTAGTGAGGTCAGGCGCTGATGTTGGGATGTCGAGGAGGTCTGGGGTTCAGTCGGTGTTCAGTGGGGTCGAGGTCAGGGCTCTGTGCAGGACACTCGAGTTCTTCCACTCCAACCTTCACACACCATGCCTTCATGGAGCTCGCTTTGTGCACAGGAGCATTGTCATGCTGGAACAGGTTTGGGCCTCTTAGTTCCAGTGAAGGGAAACTGTAATGCTACAGCATATACTAACTAACTGTGCACTTCCAACTTTGTCGAAACAGTTTGGGGAAGAACCTCATATGGGTGTGATGGGTGCATATGGGTGCACATACTTTTGGCCATATAGTGTATGTTATAGTTGGAAATTTAGCTGTATGTAGTAATAACGTAGCAACACATCACTAAAATATGGAAGTCATTTAGTTAAATTGCCAAAATATGCCAACAATTAAAGATGGAAATGATGAAATATTCAGAAGTATGTTACATTATTTTAGATGAAAATTGGTTAAAAAAATCTGTTGTTCCAATTAAAAAAAGAAATCATTTGAATGTTATAGTTTTTCCAACTGTGTGTGTGTGTGTGTGTGTGTGTGTGTGTGTGTGTTTGTATGTCTGGCAAAGGAATTTTTTTTTTGCTTCAGAGCGAGAGAGAGACAGAGAGAAACAAAGACAGACAGAGAGCGAGACAGAGAGAGACAGAGAGACAGAAGGCAGAGAGAAACAAAGATAGACAAATAGCTAGAGAGAGAGAGAGAGAGAGAAAGTAAGAGTTGATTAATATTATAGAGCTTTAAATGCACAGTGAGATTATTCACTGTGGGAATGTTAGGACTTAATGTGCCCCATGGCTATAAACACACACACACACACACACACACAGGCTTGTGTTTGCCCTCACAAGCATAAATAACCATCAGAGGAAACCCACAAACCATGCGCACACACACACACACAAACCAACATATGTCTGCAAATTAGGAAATAATGAACTTTAAAAAAAGCCCTAAAAATTAATAGAAATGCATCAACATGCAGACACACACTTTTTTTTTTTTAAATCTCCTGTGAAAAGATGTTTTCGTGCAAATACAACACACTCAGCCTGTACTGTATATCTCATCATATTATAATTGCAATAGCAAACAATAGCAAACAAACAAATAAATGGGTGGAATATTTCAATATATACACATTACTCACACTGCATGATGGTAGGAAACCCAAATTTAAAAAAAAAAAAAATCTTTACGATACAGAGCTATCACTTTTTGTACTTCTTAAATCTTTATTTTTCTTTTTACACTCTAATATTTTATTCTTTTTGTAAACATTCGACATTTCTATCAAACCAGATCACAGACATGAGAGTTTCCTCTGCTAAAGACACACACACACACACACACACACACACACACACACAAGCACTCAGTGCCAGTGGCTGAAAGATTGAAAGCAATTAAAACTATCATCTGCAGTGGCTCAGGGCACGCCTGTGGCTCCAAACATGAACTGCCAAATCTCATCATCCTCTGAACGACAGACAGACAGAGAGAGAGAGAGAGAGAGAGAGAGAGAGAGAGAGAGACAGACAGAGAAAGGGAAACAAAGAGAGACAGAGAGTCACAGAAAGAGAGAAACAGACAGACACAGAGAGAGACAGACAGAGACAGAGAGAGAGTAAAGTTTTCTGTAAGTAGATGTTTAACATTTATAGAAGGAGTCTCCAGTGTCAGCTCTTTGTAAGAGTCAGAGGTAAAGCTGTAACTTTAAGTTTTCTGACATCTTCAGGACAGAGGAGTTTACATGTTGTGGTTTCTTGGTAACATGACAAGCTTCATTTTTTTTTAACCTCAAGAGAGGGAAAAAGGGAGATTGGTGAGGGAATGAATGTTTGTAACTACTGTAAGTGAGAACAGGAATTAACTTGTTTCACAACATTATATGATATGATGTTAGACACGTCCTAGGATGTGTTTGGATGCATCTTCATTGATGATACCAGGTCATCAGGCGTTTTGGGTCTTTCAACATCAGGTGTTTAAAGACCCAAACATACACCCTCATTCAGGCAACCCAACTGGGGTTTTTTCTGGGTCTGACCCAGAAGCATTAGGCCACTGGCCAGCCTGTGGAGGCTCAGGGGCATTGGGCTACTGATTGGAAGGTTGTAAGTTCAAATCCCAGCAAATACCAACCTGCCACTGTTGGGCCCCTGAGAAAGGTGTTTAATCCTCAACTGCTCAGTGGAATGTCAAGTTTAAAGTTTAAGTTGACCTTTTTGCTGTGAGGGCAGTGGTGCTTAATGCTGTTAATAGTGGTGGAGACGGTTTCTGTCAAGCCCTTTTGCACATGGTAGTGGCGCCAGCTTTATTGGCCATCTCCCAAGGCTTTCCAGCATCTGCTGAGAATGTGCTCTAAAGATCCTCTTCCAAGAAATAGTGGGCATGATGGGACCTCACTCTTGTTTCAAGCATGGATGTTTGCAGGGCTTGGCAAGACATCCTAGACTGCCTGAATTAAGAACTCTGTGTGCTGGGGGTCTGCTTGCCAGATGTCAGGACAAGTGACCTTCCACTCTAGTGCACTCTCTCATCTTGTCCGGGCTCCCTCCTGTGTTAACCCTGCCATTCTGCAGGCACATGCTTCCTCTACTCCAGATCACACTTATTCCTGCAGTAGGTTCTGCCTGTCTTTGCCCTAGGCCTTGTCAAATTGGGGTGCCTGGGAGCTGCCTAGTCCAGTTCCATTGCCCTGTGCCTCAGCTGTGTCTCCACTGTCAGGTGTTGAACCTGCCAGGTACACCTGACATGTCCATGGTAGTATAATTTTTATCGCCAGGTTAAGAGGATCACAGAGTTTGTACACCCCATGATGATGCCCTTCACTAGCTAATGCCAGCTTGATGTAGAGGACCCAGATACAACTTTCAGGCTAAAGTTGCTGTAATAGTTCATAATTAATTCCCTGATCTTGCTGGGAATGTGATGATCAAGGCTGTCTCCATCACCTTGTGGGGTTTTGAACCTTATGTATTGGCAAAGTCCAACCACATCACACCCAGATCTGCTGATGTTGGTGTGCTCTAAGCAGCCCAATATACCCACTAGTCTGCCCATTTGCACTGTTGTGTTGATGTATCCATTCCAGAGGAGAAAATCTGTCAGCTGTCAAAGACAACATACTGAAAAAAAAATCTTTCCCTCAACACAGAGATGACTCTAAACTGGCTGATATTCTTCAAGTTCTCTTCCTTGAAGATTCATTCACCTTCTGCATATCTCCACTGGTCAGCAACCCTTCCCCTACCAAGCTTACCCGCAGGATCTTCCAGAGCAGGTGGAAACTAGGCAGTACTTCTACACTTTATACATAACTCCCCTGAGTCCTTGGGCAGAACCTGCCCTTGCTTCTTTCTTGGACCTTCTTCAGGCTGGATTCCCTCGTGTCAAACTCTGTGGTCAGTGGTGGTGGAATTACGAGGGCCCTGTGTCGCACCAGTTACTGCTCACGTTCTGAGTTGCTCAAGGTGTCATGGAGGAAATAGGTCAATCTGCTCTTTGATGCAAGTAAAGTGGCCACTGCACTTCTGCCCTAGCAGCTGTCCGGTGAATCTGAATGGATTTACTATAAAGGCAGCTCGCTTACTGGTTCTCTCTCTTCCGTGCCATTCAGCTCTGCATAGAACCATCAGCTTCTTGCAAAAAAATGTTCAGTAGCTTGACCACTGGTGGTTTCTCCTCTTCATTGGCTTCCTTATGCTGGTGCATTAGGGTTCGGTTCATGGTGTAGGAGGCCTAGTGTTTCTTTCCTCAGCTTGTCCAAACCTTCAACATGTAGCTTATGTTTACTGCCATGGCCTGGAGTAGGCTTTCAACAGTGTCCTGTTGCTGTTGAAATGACTGTCATGTCTATGATCCTGACCACGTCTTCCTCAAACTGGAGCCACTAACTGTGCTTGCTGACAGAATGACATTTCACCTGATGGTGTTGGACTGCTTTACTTGGAGAAAGAGCTTCTGGCACTTGGAGTCACACCTGCATCTCACCAGGAGTGACTCCCATGCACTGCGTTGCTTTCTCCATCAACATGCAAGGCAATGCAGGGTTTTAGCAGACCTTGCCACAAATTGTCCACATGTGGCATGTTTGCATGGGTTTTTGTCCGTCCTGGTGGTAAGCTCATTCTCCTTCTCCTCTGGGTCCCCTGGCATTGTTTGTCATAGCAAATGTAGGTTCCTCTTCAAAGAAGAATACAGGGTTCTGTTGCTAACCCCTCCTCTTCAGGTTGCTGTCTTTCTGAACTGTCAACTGTCTCTCCAGTGGTCACCAACCTATTCTTGGTTGTCGCCCAGTCTTTCCTGGGAGTCATTGGCTAAGCCAAGTTTGGTGATGTTAGATACATCCTAGGATGTGCTGGAATGCATCATCAGTAAGGTTACCTGAAGTCATCAGGTGTTGCACAGTTTTTCAACATCATACACCTTCCTCAGGCAATGCAGCTGGGGTTGATCAGACAGCAGCATCAGCCCTCTTTGTCCAAAGCCATCTGGAAGCACTTTCTTGGCCCTAGTGAAGCGGAGCAGAGTGTAATGTCTACAAGTGAGTGTGCAGTGAAGCCCCTACACCCTATTTTTATGAGTTTGCACTGCACTCACCAGCCTTGCCTCTGGCAGTCCTCCTACCAGGTCCTGGTACTTCCTTGTGTTTGCCTCCTCAATGCGTTCCTCCCAGGGGACTGTCAGTTCAATCATGACCAGCTGTTTTAATGCCTCTGACAGTAGCACCATGTAAGACCACAATGATGTTGGTACTATCTTTCGAGGGATCTGCAGTTTATTGCCCAGATCGACACTGAGCTGCCAATCTGGTGTCAATTCTAGTGGGCCTGCTGATGTTCTGGCTGTGGATGGGGCTGTTCTCCAGGTTCGACAAAGGTGATCTTGGTTGGGAGGGCTGTAAATGGATGTAAAGTGTGACGAGTTGTTCTTTAGTAAATAAAAAAATTAACATCTCTCTCTCTCTCTCTCTCTCTCTCTCACATACTCTTGCTCTTTTCCCTTCAAACTGTCATTCTTGTTTAGTATCCATATTATCTATCTCTGCTGTTCCCTCTCCCTCTGCCTGTCCGTCTGTCCTCCTCTCTCTCTCTCTCCCTTCCTGTCTCTCTCTCTCTATCTGTACCGATATGACAGGCGGATACTGAAGTCCTAATCGGTGTCCATCCCACCAGTTCAGAACCAGCCATCCAAGCCCTCCAGCTGCCATAACTCATCACTCATCTCTCTCTCTCTCTCTCTCTCTCTCTCTCACACACACACACACACACACACACACTCGCACACACACAGCCTGCGGTGCCATGCCACATCACTGTCCGTGTGTCTCACAGCAAACTCATGGTCACACAAAATGATGCTGGGTATTAACCCTGTCACATCAGAGCTCTTCTCTCAGTCTCAAAAACACACACACACACAGTGTGGGTGTTCAAGTGCTAATGTAGAATTTTTAAGTAAAACGCAGAGTGTAGATCTCAAGTGTATGTAAGTACGTTGTAACTAACGTGAAAAATCCTGATTACAAAGTACTATTATAATATGAATATAATTTTATATTGTGGCATGTGGTGGTTTAACAGGAGTCTGCAGCGGGAGTGCAAAGAAAAGAGCAAATTAATGTGGCACACCTCTTTCTTATTGATGAATGCATATTAACATGTGGTTTCCTCTCTCTTTTAGCAAGCAGGGCTGAGGTGTGTGAGAAACTGAGCCACATCAAAACAGCTGAAAAGCAGTCAAGCCTCCATTTGTCTGTGTTTTGACTTTGTTGTTTTTGCCATTTTTTCATAACATGCATGGCAAGAGCCGGAAAATAAAAGCTCATCATAAATCTCACACTGAGTCCACTGTGTTCCTGAGTTGTGTGTGCTGTTCCGTGCTACACATATAATTGCATACCTGACTGAAAAGTAGATCGTTACAGGTAAAAAGATGTGCAATAATGTTAGAATAGAACAGAATTTTATTCTAGATGAAATCTTTATCATTATCATACAAATATAATGAAATTTGATTTGCAGCTCCCAGCAGTACTGAAAAAAAGTTTTAAAATACACAAAACCAGCAATAGAAATATGGAGATAAAAAAACTATCTTCTGAATATCAGGTACTCCCATATAAGTCTTTTTTTTTATACCTGATTAGTTACTACCTAATACAGCAGAACACTAGCTAATATCAGTATAAAGACACAGCAGTATTAATAATGTTTACTTTCAGCTGAGTGTTGTATATGTAACATTACAGATTTTATTATGCAGTTAAATTTTGATTAATTATTGCACTGTGGTATTAAGTGCTGATGTATGAACCTGGTAACTACTGAAAATTCAACAGGAGAAAGAGAAATTATTTCAATTAAAAAAAAGATATATGAACTGCTGTTACTCTACTTATGCTCTCTTTCCTTTTCTAAATCACATATTCTATCCCATCTTTTTCTCTTTGATTCTATCCTATTCAATGAAATCTAATGAAATCTACTTTCTTTCTTTCTTTCTGACCTTCTTTCTTATATTGCTGTTTCTATTCTTTCTTTACCATTTTTTCCTTCTTTCTTTCTTTCTTTCTTTGGATATTGTATCCCATATTCATGTTTTCCCATATCTCTGTTGTTTATTTACCCATCCTTTCTTTTCTCTTTCTTATTTATGTATTAATCTATTTACTAAAATTTTATGTTTCTTGAATTTATTTATTGATTTGTTTGCTTGCTGGTTTGTTGTCCATCTTTTCTCTTTATCTGTCTTTCTTTCTTTCCTATATTCTTCTATGATTTCTTTACCACTTTTCTTTCATTTCATTCTTTCTTTATTTACATATATATTTTCTTTTTTTGTTTATTCATCATGTATTCCTTTCTTTTTTCTAGATTTCTTCTTTGATACCTTCTTTACCACTCTTTCTTTCTCTTCTTTCTTTCTTTCTTTCTTTCTCATAATCCTTTTGATGAAGCTGTGAAACACAGAAAACAGAACATTTAGCATGTAGCAGTTCTTATATTTAATAGTGTTTACCAAGACAAAAGATAAAGTACTGTGTATAAAAGTAATTATGTCATTGTTTAACATCAGTACAGGCCTAGTGTAGTAACAGGCAAGACAGGTGCCACACACACACACACACACACACACACACACACACTCACACTCACTCACTCTCTCTCTCTCTCTCTCTCTCCCTCCCTCACACACACACACACACACACACATAGTCTCAGAGGCATAATTAGATAGGGCAGGTTCAGTGCCCCAGACACACACTGGGGCATTTTGTGAGTGTGAGTGTGAGTGTGGGCGCGTTTGTGTGTATGTGACATTCAGGATGACATTAATAGATTATAATTTTAAAAACAAAAACCCCAAGAAACACGAAATAATAATAAACCAGCACACCCTCAGAGTCAAGAGGATAGACAGAGTGTGTGTGAGAATGAGCTAATGACTGAGGAAGACTGAGAGTGAAGAGCGATGACACTGGAGTGTTTAGGGAGTAAAACTCATGCTGAGTGGTTAGGGAGTGACCAAACATGTCACTGGTGTGTCTGAGGTGTGTAGGGTGTGTAGGAAGTGACCAACTGGCATGTCTTGGTCCTGTGAGGTGTGTACGAGTTGAACTAAGCTGTCATTAGTGTGTCTAGGTTGGGGAGGAAATGACCATGCTGTTATTCCATTCATTCATGTTGAATTATTTCCTATATAGAACATGATGTTGTGTTTATTCTTCACCAGGACAGAACCTTATAATGCTAGTGCTATGATGTAGACTGTGGATGACTGCTACAGTAGCTGTGCTCATTGTGAGAGACCTGAGCATTTTCATCACCTGCCGTAGTCAAAAAGAGATGCTGAGCTGGAATTCTGAGCTTTCTGATCGAAAGCGGAGAGAGACAGGTGAAAATGAGAGTGACTTGTAACTTCCTGTGAGAACATGTTTGCTTCTTAAACTGTTTTAGATAATAGTGTGAAACTTTCCCATTAGGAAATTTTAATTGCAATTGCCAGCTGATAATGTCATAATTGTCTTTACATTTTCTGACTAATCAACAGTTTAACTTTAAATACTTGCATACTTCTTTTGGCTCTTTTTCACTTTCTTTTTATTTTCTTTTTCTTTACCTCCTACACTCCTTGGTGCTCTACCTTCCTTCACTTTCTTTATCTGTCACTCTCTCTCTCTCTCTCTCTCTTTCTCTCTCTCTTTTTCTCCCTCGGCTGTGTATCTGTCGGTCTCTCCATGCTCGAGCTGGTTGTTGCCGTGAGCGACGAGAAGCTGTCATCTCTCGTTAACATCTCCACAATGACCAGGCTCCTTGCTCCTTGATTAGAGCAAGTGTGTGTGTGTGTGTGTGTGTGTGTGTGTGTGAGGCAGAACCCCCTGGCCTCCATCCTCAAACATGACTCCCCCACTCCTATACACAAGCGACCCCCCTGAGCCCATCTTAAAGATCAGCGATTTGGTCAATTGACCTGGCACATCATATCTTACTCTGAGCTCTGACACACACACACACACACACACACACACACGTGTGTATTATTTGTGAGCCTGGATGGAGCTGCACAACAAAATTAATCAGAAAACAGCAACAAATGATAATCATCCCAATCTGAACAATCAAATATTGAAATGTTATATTTGATATCCTGTTTAATCAGAGTTCTCTGATATTTGGAAAGGAAACTACATTTGACAGCAGCTATGCCTCCTGGGTAAGGCTTCTCTTGAAATCAACAGAAATGTCAATACGATCTCTCACCTAACACATATCTTTCCAACTTTTTAACCACAGCGCTCATTTTAATACATTTCTATAGTAACAGCTCATTCACAGGGACTTGTACGGCACACGTGCCACATAAACATTAAAAAACATGTAATTGTTGAAAAGGTGAAGTTTTCTTTAACCAGCTTTGAGGTTTCTCAGTAACATGATGAGCTGCATTTTTCAAGAGAGAGAAAAAGAGAGAGGCTTGTGAGGGAACGAGTGTTTATAGCTGCTATAACGTAAGTAAGAACAGGAACTAACTTGTTTTGTGGATGTTCAACAACATTAAATTATATTAATTTTAAATTAATAAATTAAATTAAACTATAAAATGATTAAATGTGTGCCGTGCCCTTCTTTAATAAATAAAAAATGTAATTGTGGGTAAATTGCTGTGGTATAAGAAGAATAAAACACTATTTTCTTATAACAGTGCAACCACGTTTTATTTCTTACTTAGTCAAAGTGATAATGTAATGGAACAGAGCACATAACGAGAGGAAGGGGATAAGTGCATTTAAAGTTGCACTGGTCAATATTTGTTTTCATTCTTACTATTACAAATAAAAAATAAAAAAAAGATTGTAAATCTTTTTTTACAGGATGGAGAAACCAGCTGACCTTTAAGGTGGTGAAGTTAGACACTAAATTAGCTGAATTTCTTCTTGAAAGGTTATGCGGTTGATAAGTTAATGTTATAAACTGGTTTGGATTAAAGACTGTAGCAACAAATCCGAAAGCTACCAAACTAACATAGATGAAATCAATCGGCTAATGTGGCTTTGTGTACACGGACATATAAGGGAGGTAGATTAAAAAAAGTAAACCTTGCAACTGTTAGAGCTGCATTTTTACCCAATGTACCTTTAAATACATCAACACATTTATGTAGTTTGTCATTAACCTGCAGAACAAGTATGAGATTTGAGACTTAGCTCTGCAGTTTTTTTAGTAGCACTGTTTCAAATGCTCAAAAATTCTATTTTGACCTGCATTAACCTGCACTCTGTATTTTTATTTTGTGTCCTGCATCTTGTATGAATAAATCATTTAAGTCTAAAAGTCAAAAGTTCTTTAAAATGGCCATTTACAGCAATATAACTCCATTAAAGATGTATAGTCTCACAAATCAGTGTTTAATACACAGGGTAACAAAAAGCTTTTACCTATAAAACACACACACACACACACACACCAAATTGCAAAAATGGAAAGTGAAAGTATGGGTCGTCGGTGTGTGTGTGTGTGTGTGTGCACGCGACCTTGTCCAATGTTTTGTGCCGGCTGTGACAGACATTGCTGCCTGAGGAGCCACAAAACTGATGTCAATTACTTTAGGCCATATCTGTCTCAGGTCTGTTTAAATAACCTACACACTCATACAGAAATGTAATAGAGCAGCAATGAACAGTAATGAATGTTACAAAGCACTAATAACTGGTAATGAATATAATAAAGCAAAGATGACTAGTAAAGAATGTAACAGAGTGGCGATGACTAGTAATAAATGTAATAGAGTGGTGATGATCTTTCTCACCAATGTACGGTCTCTGGCGAACCGCGTCTCTGGATCACTCAGAAAATGCTGATGGAATGCAATGTGATAATTTTCATGGAAACTTGGCTCAACGGTACTATTGCGCTAGAGGGCCTTAACATCATCAGGGCCGACAGTACAGTTGTGGCCTCCGGTAAAGGAAAAGGTGGGGGTGTTTGCATCTTTATAAACATGGCTTGGTGCATGGACACTGTTGTTTCTGAGACCCACTGTTCTGCTGATATTGTATTCTGCATTATCAAGTGTAGATCCTTCTGCCAACCCTGTGAATTCACACAAAATAATCACTGCCATTTATGTCCCTCTGTATATTAATGCCAAGTCACGCATGAAAGAACTTGGTGCTGCTATTGTGAAGCTTCAATCCGGATGGAGCATTTATTTTATGTCACTGCCAATTTTAATCACGCCAATTTTAGGACTGTTTTCTCCAAATTCCAACAGAATGTCTTCTGTCCCACAAGAGGAAACAACACCCTGGATCTCATCTACACCAATATTATGGAAGCCTACAGAGCTGTTCCCCTCTCCCACCTCGGGCAATCTGATCACCTGTCCCTGCTTTTACTCAGCAAATACACCCACTTTATCAAATGTGTGAAGCCCTTAGTGAAAACTGTAAAAGTGTGTCTAGAGGGAACAGACTCTTTACAGCATTAGTTTCAACACACGGATAGGAACGTGTTTGTTTCCAAGGCCACCCTGGACTCCCACACTGTTCTGGATCACATTAACAGGTGTGTTGACATAGTCAGTACCTGTAAGAGAATTAAAACTTTCCACAATCAGAAGCCATAGATGAATAAGTTAATTTATCTCCTACTTAAGGCATGAGATACTGGTTTCAGGTCTGGAGACCAAGAATCATTCAGCTCATCCATGGCAAACCAGGGAAGAGGAATCATGAAAGCCAAATATGAGTATTTGATAGAGAACAACTTCAACAACTCTGACCCTCAACGCATGTGGAAGGGTATCCAAACACCCACTGACTACAAACAGATAAACAGGGAAGGGCTCAGAGAAGAGCTCAACATCTTCTATGCTCACTTTGATCAGGGAAATATAGAACATAGGACCATCAAAGCCAAGCCTCCGTCCGGTGACCTGCCGCTCACACTCTCCATCAGTGCTGTGTGCTCCGCCCTGAGTAGAGTGAAGGCACACAAAGCTGCTGGCTCTGATGCCATTCCAGGCCATGTGTTCAAAGCCTATGCGGAACAGCTGGCTGAGGTCTTCACAAACATTTTCAACCTATGCTAACCTGAGCAGTGATTCCCACCCTCTTCAAGACAGCAACTATCTGCCCTGACCCACCTGACACTAGCAACGCCTATGTTAGGATGTTATTTACTCAGGCAACACCATTAACCCTTCTAAGCTGATCACTATGCCTACCGCTCTTGGCATCAGCAACTGCCTCTGTAATTGGGCCTTGGATTTCCTTGCTAACAGACCACAGTCTGTTAGGTTTGACAACCATATGTCCTCCACCCTTGTACACCGGCATCCCACAGGGCTGTGTGCTTAAACATCTCCTCTACTCTCTGTTCACCCACTTGAAACTCCATAATGAAGTTTACTTGCTACTGCCGAGTTTCACATGCTACTCACAAGTTACCAGTGATCCTGAGTCCTGCTCTCTGGACTTACCTGATCCATTTTGATGCCCTACTTCTGTTTAGAGTTCTCACCACCTAAAAAATTCACTTCTTGCTGCTAAGGATGGCCCCACATGTATAGCAAAAAGATTACCATAAGATCATTGTGGATGGTACCACATAGAAACCATAAAGATGGCTGTGGATGTTCTTCCTTGCATAGTATTAGAACTGCAATTGCGAAGAAGAGTTTGCACTCAAGACTCCCTCACTGAACAGTTAATAACTTTAGTTCAATACGACTGACTAAGTTAAAACTATAATGAGTCCAGAAATGTATCTGATGCTCTTATACATAAGTTGCTCATCTGAGTGACACCATTTACACAATTGCACTTTTTGACTATATAGTACACAATTATAGAAGTGGTATGACTTATAATCGCACTATCTGGTGTCACCCAGATGAGGATGGGTTCCCTTTTGAGACTGGTTCCTCTCAAGTTTTCTTCTCATGTTGTCTCAGGGAGTTTTTCCTTGCTGCTGTTGCCTCTGACTTGCTCATTAGGGATACTATTATAAAGTTAAAATTTATATCCAGAATTTATATATTTATGTAAAGCTGCGTACTGACAATGTCCATTGTTAAAAAGCGCTGTACAAATAAAACTGAATTCAATGGAATTCCACAGATTACACCATGGTGGTAGTGGTAGTAAAACTGATCAGCAACGATGATGAGACAGACTACAGAGAAGAAGTTTATCACCTGCAAAGTAGTGTGCTCACAACAACCGGTCCCTCAACACCCAGAAGACCAGAGAGCTTATCGTGGATTACTGGCAGACCAAGACGAGCCAAATGCACACCACATCTAGATCAATGGGGCTGAGGTAGTGCGAGTGGCTGGCTATAAGTTCCTGGGTTTCCACATCTACAAAGACCTCACCTCGGCCATAAACACCTCCACATCAAGAAGGTGCCTCAACGTGTATACTTCCTGAGGAGTCTCAGGAAAGCTCACCTATCTACTCAGATACTAGTGAACTTCTATCACTGTGCCATCAAGGGCCTACTGATGAACTGCATTTCAGTGTGGTATGGCAGCTGCACAGGCTCTGCCTGGAAGGCCCACCAGAGGGTGGTGAAAACCTCCCAAAACATCACTGGTGGCCAGCTACTCTCCATCGCAGACATCTATCACAGACATTGTCTACGGGGTGAAAGCAAACATCAAGAACATCACTCAGCCCAACCATAGACTGCTCACTATACTCCCAGCTGGGAAGCACTACAGGAGCCTCCGCTGTCATACCAGCAGGCCAAGGAACAGATTCTTCCCCTCGGCAATCAACATACTCAACTATGCTGCTAATCCCCCATTCTCCAATACCCACATAGCTGTTTGCACTCAGATCAACTTAAACCATTGTACAGCTTGCACAGTACTACCTCCACTTTGCATGTTTGTTGACTGCACTGGACTGTATTCATTACTGTAATCAGCGTCTCCAGACTTCACACACACACTGTGCCATTTGCACTGTTTTTTTTTCATACCTTATATTCCATTTGCATTGCTGATAACACGCCATTTGCACATGTCACTTACTCTTTATTGCCTATCTCTACCTCATTGTCCCTTGCGAATTGCTGTTTTGCACTTCTGGTTAGACGCTAAATGCATTTCGTTGCCTTTGTACTTGTACTCGGCTCAGTGACAATAAATTTGAATCTAATCTAATCTAATGAATGTAATAGAGTGGCGATGACCAGTAATGGCTGTAATAAAGCAGTAATAACTGGTAATGAGTGTTATAAGCTATTCTTACATACAAATATTCATTTTTACAGTTTTTAAAGAACTTTTATGTACTCTTCCACATGCATGTGCATTGCACTGGTAGCTCGGAGAGACGGAGAGAGAGAGAAAGAGTGATGGAGGAGTGCGGTGCTCCCTCCAGCTAAAGCTTCTTTACTCGTTTATCTGAGGAGGGAACATATGGTGTGTTAAAGTGCGCACTTCTCTTCATCCAACCCCACAGGGAGACTGTCTCTCTGCATTACTAACGCATCAACAAACACCTCGCACTTTCTCTGTATATCTTTCACTTTTACGTTTCTCCTTCCTTTCTCTTCTGTCTCTCTCTCTGACCCTACTTCACCTTCCTTTTCTTTCTTGTCTATTTCTCTTTCTATGACAATTTCCCTTTTTGTTGCTCTCACTTTCCTTAATTGTGATTTTTCACCTTCTCTCTCTCTCTCTCTCTCTCTCTCTCTCTGTGTCTTTCTTTCTTTGTCCCTCTCTTACTCTATCTGTCTGTGTCTCTGTCTCTCCCTTTCCCTGGTCCCCAGCTGAGCCCTAACAACCACCAGATCTACAGAAACACACACACACACACACACACACACAGCTGTATGGTCAGTGAGTTGAACAGGCCTTTAAACTCAATAATGCTTTAAGACACTCCATATCCAAAGCTCAAGTGTACCAGAGATTGATGACATTTACCAGATTGCATTGCACACACATACACATACACATACACAGAAACACACAGTTTCCCTGAAGGTTAAAGCATTTACACAAATATGCACACACACTTACTCCCTTCAGGTCAATGAATTCACACACAGTGAAAGCCTGCAGGTTGTTTAGACCACACAGACACACACACAGACACACACACAGACACACACACAGACACACAGACCCTGAAGGATAGTGGTGTGATTGACAGATCTCCTGATGCTGTGTGTCAGGAACTGATGTTTCCCCTCATTTCCTCTTCCTGTTCTCCAGGTCAGGTGACACCCATAGGTGCCATGGTGATAGAACACCCTCCACAAATATGTGTGTGTGTGTGTGTGCATGTGTGTGTCTGTCTATCTTGAGGGATCAGAGGCAGAGAAGCAAAAAAGCAGCTGCTACCCTTCACTGTCAGACAAACAGATACACTGATGAGTGCTGTCAGTTAAATCTACACTGACACTAATGCTACAGATACACTGTCGCTAATGCTACAGATACAATGAAGATAATGCTACAGGTACGCTGTCACTAATGCTGCTGATACACCGTCACTAGTGTTGTAGATACTGTGAAGCTAATCCTACAGATACACCGATGCTAATGCTACAGATACATTGCAACTTACTACACTATACTGTAATACATAAAAGTACAAAAACTGGAAAAACTGGAAACTTCCAGGGTCCTGGTAATTTAGAAACTGGGAACCAAGGAGTGTGTGTTTGTATTATATATGTAGAAAAATGCTGTGATCCATCCATTCTTGTTGGATAAATATCAGTGTGCATCAAAGTGGAAAATTCAAAATGCCTTGGACACACACACACACACACAGATGGCAGAGTGCCATGTGATTGGCCCAGAGGGAGGTACTGACTCATGGACATTTTTGACTCATGGACTCTATGACAGTGTATTTGTGAGTTTATTATTTACTTTAACACTCCTTCATTTTCTTCCCTTCTTCATTTTCTTTTGGTTAAATCCTCTTCTTTGTATATTTAATGTTTAATTAGTTTACTGAAATGTATTAGATGAAAGATTGAGTCAACATCATGTAGACTTTGCTACATGATGTATTTACCCATAAGTCATTGCAGCACTTTCCTTTACAATAAAGTGGATAAAGTTGTTAAACAGGATGGATTAACAATTAACAAGAAATACCAATTGCACTTCCTGGTGCCCCGTGTGAGGAGGTACCACCTATACTAACTGGTGCCCCGTGTGAGGAGGTACCGCCTATACATACTGGTGCCCCGGGTGAGGAGGTACCGCTTATACTAACTGGTGCCCCGGGTGAGGAGGTAACATCTACCTCAGAAAGACAAGAACAGAAAGACAGGAAGAAGTATAGAGAAGGAGTGAAACATAGGGAAATGTAACGTATGATGAAGCAAGGAGAAGGAGAAAATAAGTTGAGGTTGAGAGAGTAAATAGTGAGAAAAAGACAGGAAGAAGCAAAAAGAGAACTGCATGAAAAGAAAGAAAGAAAAGAGATCTGAGAAAAGACTGGGAGATATAGAATGAAAGAGAAGAAGTGAAAGAGGAAGATAAATAATTGATGGTTGCTGAGAGCAGTTTGAGTTTACTTAATGTATCTGGAAGCACAACACACACACACACACACACACCAGCTGGCACCACTCCATTATAATTTGTTGTGTGTTGCACCCTTAGCACCCTTAGTCAGGTGCACAGCTGGATCACCCCAGCAGCGTAAGGTTGTGTGTGTGTGTGTGTGTGTCCTGCCCTCAGGTTGCTCTCTCTGAGTTATAATGGAGTTGAGTTGTCAGTCTCACAGCTGCCTCAGCATACGGCCTCGGATACCACACTTTATCTTCAGATCTACGCAGACACACACACACAACACATGTAGACAGACTGTGTGAGTGTGTGTTTGGTTTGAGCATGCTGTGTGTTTGATCATGATCAGGGTCGATGTTGCAGATGACTGGAAAAATAACTGAACATGACTATCTGATCATGTGTGCACACACACATCTCTCTCTCTCTCTCTCTCTCTCTCTTTCTTTCTATCTTTCTCTCTATCTATCTATCTTTCAAGTCTGTAGAGAATTTGCTGTCAATATTTGAAAATATAAATTTTTTTTTTTAAACTATTTCATATTTAGGGTGAAGCTTTCAGCCATGGAATCTTTCTTTCTTTCGTTCTTTCGTTCTTTCTTTGCCCTATCATTTTAATCATAAACATTAAGAACTGTTATACTTTTATCTCTTTCTCCATCCCGCTCTCTCTCACTCTGTCTCTCTCTTTCCCTGTCTCTCTCTCTCTCTTTCTCTCCCCAGATGGTAGGATTTTGTGGATATTGCTGTCACTGTTAATTTCTTTGTCTCTGTCTGACAGCACGGCAGATTCTCCATGAAGTACTCACCCCTTACACACTCACACACACACACACAGAAGAAGAAGTCATAATTAGAAATTCTGTTTCTATAATAACATGTTTTACTTACTTCCTGTTAGAGAAGTATGATGTTTTATTTTGGCACCGTTAGCAGGAAGTAATTAAACTGGGTCATGTGACCATTTACGCGCTGGTGAATATATCCGTATGAAATAAAGATAATTGTATTTAACTGGATATAACAGGTTAATTAATCCTATTTGTTTGGATTTGTTTGGAATTCGTGAAAACAAACGTGTAAATTTTCAGTTGTGATTCTCTGTGAGCTGTTAAATGAAACTCAGTCTGACAGATCAGCGAGTTCTCGAGAGAGACGCAGCAGTGTTAAGTGTTTCTCGTGGCTAGTTTGTGTTAAAAATGCTAAATTATGCAGGTTGTGGAGGGAAACAAATGTGAACTGTATGCATGAACAGACACACTGCACAACTGAGCGGACATTTAGTGATAGGGGTTTAACACTACACTTTAGTCTGCTTAGTGTTCTTACTATTAACTCCACTAGCGAAACTCTGCCCATCTGCTCTAAAAGCAGTACCTGAGCTGTAATTGAGCTGCGGTCGAATCTATAGCTAAACTTATCAAGAATCACATTTTATCTCCTAGAACATAATGCTATTTAGCATGTACTGAATCAATTCAACTGATTCACTTAAAGGAATCATTCAGAAAAATGAATCGTTTGCAAATTTGGCTCTCACTGAGTGCATTTACAGGTATAAATTATTAATAAACACCAATAAGCCCAGCAAAGAAGAAGGTCTTAAAATTCACACTTCCTGTTGCTTTAACTTTGTTGCTTTTTTTTATTGAAATTAATATGAATTAGAATTCTGAATTAAATTCTGAATGTGAATTAAAATCCACATTATTGTATTTGACTTTAAAAAGCCTTAAAGTTGATTATTTCTTCTGATAATTCTTTAGCATGTTTAGCAGCAGCTTAAAAAAATGACCCTGTGCTACGAGATTCAATGTTTATTTGTCCATTCCTGTCAAGTCTTTTGGTGCTTAGTACTTCTACAAAAGCTCTTTTATTTCCAATTATATAATATAATATAATATATATATATATATATATATATATATATATATATATATATATATATATATATATATATATATATATATATATATATATATATATATTATCTCAATGGATAAAAGTATGACATCACTTTATTCTCTGTCTTCACTTAGTCACTTAGACAAAAAACAAAAACACAGCTTGATATTTTTTGTTACCCAGAAACCGCAAAGAAGCATATACTCCTCTGGCCTGAAGACGTCAGAAAACAAAGTTACAGCTTTACCTCTGACTGTTACAAAGCACTGACACTGGAGACTCCTTCCATTAATGTTAAATAAAAACACATTTCTCCTTAGAGAAAACTTTTTTTAATCTGTTTATGTGGGGTGTCCGCCATACAAGTCCCTGTGAATGAGTTAGAAACTATATAAATGATAACGTATTAGAATGTTGCTGTTATCGATAATTAATCAATTTCTTTCGAACCAATCAGTATCCAGAATTCAACAGTACTATGATGTGAAATTAGACAATGATCAGATTATTGAACCAGGTTCAGTGAGGTGTTGAGAGAGAACAGGACAGAGTTTCACTCTCACTAACACACTGTTAAAGTGCTATAAAAGTTTGCGGTGACTTTAAGTAGCTCAGCGGTCCAATTAGAGCAGCGTTCTCGGTGTAGCCCGCAGTGGAGAAGTCGTTACTGTCGTTACTGTAGCTTAGCTGCAAGCTAGAAACCACATATGACAGGGCGAGCGCGGGAGGGGCAGTTTCACGATTGTACTGCCCCAAGGCATCGCTCGCAGTCAGTATACATATATACACTTCTCTATCCGTCTCTCCGTCTCTCCCTCCATCTCTCATTCATTCCTCTGTGCCCGCTCTACAGCACACACTCTTTCTCTCTCTCTCTCTCTCTTCACACACACACACATCCACACTCTCACTGTCTGGTCTCTTCAGCACCGACACACGACTCATACACACACACACACACACACACACACACACACACGACTCATACACACACAACTCATACACACACACAAACCTCCAGCGCTGCTCATCACACCAATACAGGTATGTGAAATTTAATTCTTATGTAAAATTTATTGCTTATTTTTGAGTATTTTTTTTCTTGTTTTACACTAAACAAAGTAAGACAAAGAATTTATAGAGTTTATAGAGTTTGTGTTTGTGGAGTTTTGTCATGTTTTTTTTGTCTGAATGTCCCTTTTTACTCAAGAATTTATCTAACAAAGTAGGACAAGTTATCAAATTGGACAATTTTAATTCAACAAAAATGAAGAAACAAGAGAAACAATGAGAAATAAATAATAACTATTGGACAGATAATATTCTTCTTTATAATAATAATAATAATAATAATAATAAGTTACTACTAATTTGTATTCAACACTTAAAAAAAAAGCAAGTATCCAATAGGCTTGACTTTATAAGGAAAATGTTTTTAATCCATATTTATTGTAATTATTTTGTAATTTTGTATTCATTTCCCTTTATTTAAATGTTATTGCTGTTATCACATGATTTTGGTCTTGTGTACCCAAAAACACTTATAAATAAAATGCAATGATAAAATTAAATTTGATGTTAATGAAGAACTTTTTCAGATAACGTGAGCTTTCTGACACACTGGAATGAATTTCTGCTCTGTAACATTCGTCTTCATTTTTTATTTCTTCTTCTTCTGCTTATTATTATTATTATTAGTAGTAGTAGTAGTAGTAGTAGTGGTAGTAGTAGTAGTATTTTATTTTTAATTATTTTATTACATTAATATTGTTACACTAAACTGTGTTCAGCTCAATAAAAAAGAACTCAGCCAATAAGCTGAAATCTCACTGTGTACAGTACAAGTTAAATCTTTTGTAATATCAGTGTGTAAATCTGGACCTAGATGTTATTTAAAAGCTAAATTTACTATTTATTATTTTTAAAAATGTAATTTGCTTTACACACACACACACAGATTCACACTGCAATGTTCTGGAGGTCGGTCACACTTGGAAATGTTTTATTTGATGAAATTATTCATATCACATTTTTTGTGAATGGAAATTATGTGAAATTTATATATAAATTAATATCTTTTTGGGTAAAGTGCATACAAAATTCCATTGCTTTTTTTAAAAAAAAATTTCTGATTTATTGTCTAAATAAAAATCATTGTCATTCATGTAATTTCTTTTACTTTTCTACTAGATACACATTACATTACAATCATTTTATTTCCAAAATTCCACAGATTCTTTTTCCTTTCAAACTTAAACACTTTTTAATTATTTATTATTAAACACTTCTGTCTTCTGTCAACTATTTGTCATTTTTTCATCCATTCATCTGTCCACTTCATCTATCCTTCTATCTATCTATTCATCCTCAATCTATCCATCTATACACAAATTTGTCCCTCCATCCCTCCGTCCATCCAGCCATTGGCTATTTGCCCAATTACTCATCAGTCTTTGTCTATATTCTTAAATCCATCCATCTGTTAATCTCTCCACCTATCTGTCCATCCATCTATCCATCCATCATCAGTCCATCTATCCATCCATAGTCATCCATCTCCCATCTATTCATCCATCCTCTCTTTGCCTATCAGGTCTGTATTTGTCTTCTTCTGTCCATCCATCCATTTTTGTCCATCTATTCATCCATACACTTGTTAGTCATCCATTCACCTGCCTGCCCGTCCATCTCTCCATCCATCTGTCTATCAATACATTTGTTAGTCATTCTTTCATCCAACTCTCCACTTTAGATCTGTCCATCTATCCTCTATTTGTCAGATTACTCATCAGTCTGTATCAGTATTCTGTTTCGGTATTAAATCCATCCATCTGTCCATCTCTCCACCTATCTGCTATTCATCAGTCTATTATTTTATCATCCCCATCATCTGTCTATCCTTCTGCTCATCCATCCACCCATTTGTAATCAAACAATCATTCTCTATTTCCCCGTGTATACTTGTCCATCTTTATTTGTGTTCATGACTCCATCTATCTGTCCATTTCTCCACCTTTCTGTCATCCATTCTTTCATCATTTTTTCAGTTTATTATTTTATCCATCCATCATCTGCCTGTCTATCTTTCAATCTGCTCTGGTGTGTTATTATGTTGTTGTTTTTTGCATCTAACCCGCATTTAGTGTGTTTGCTCTGTTTTAAAGTCTGAAAGAGCTTCAAAACACACACTCACACACACACAGACACACACACACACACACACACACACACAGACACACACATACACACACAGACACACACACTAATAATGGAGTCTGACAGTGGAATGTAAAAATGATTTTGTTATTGATTGCTCTGAAAGTCGTGTTGAACAGTGAAGTGACAAAACAACCTTCATCTTTGCAGTGTATTTAGTGAGAACATGGAGAGTGTGTGTGTGTTTGTGACATTGTTGTATTGTTTAGGTAGTATATCAGTGTTTTATATCACGTCTATCCATTCACTTGTCTGGCCTTCCAGTTTTTTGAAAAGGTGAAAAATGCATGAAATTTGTTAAATAAATTTTGCACTCATCTATCCATTCCTCCATCCCTCCATTCATCTATCCATCCATCCATTACTCCATCTGTTGAGCTGTCCACTAAGCCTTCTGTCCTCATATTCACTTCCCTGTCCAGTTCCATCCATTTACCTGTTTATCCATCATTTCATTGCTGAATTCTATCACTTCGTCCATCCATCCATCCATCCATCCACTCATCTTTCTGTTCATAAACTTATTTATCTGACCATCCATATGTTTATACTTCTATCTGGCCATCAATCTGTCTACACATTCATCCATTCAACATTAATTCAGTCCACCCATCCATCACTCCATCCATCTGTCTATCCTTTAATCTGGGCATCAATACGTACACACATTCACCCATCTGTTTAACTATCGTTCATCCATCCATCCATCCATCACTCCATCCATATATCATTCATTCCAGCCACCAAACCCTCCATCCATCACTCCATCCATATATCACTCATTCCAGCCACCAAACCCTCTATCCATGACTCCATTCATCCATCACTCCCTCCATCCATCCAGCCATCCATGTTATTGCCCTCTGGTGATAGTATGTGTTTTATATTGTCTTGCTCTTTTTTTTTTTTTTTTTTTTTTTTTTTAAATCTAATACATCAATGCTTTTAGCAGCTTGTTTTAATTCAGAATACAAACAGAGGTCACATGCTCGCTCACACACACACACACACACACACACACACACACTCCAATAGTGTCCAATAGTGGAACAACAAAAAAAAAAGTCTGCAAAAATAATTTCTATTGATTTGAATGTAATGGCAGCTTTGAATCATAAGAGCAGTTAAAAGCAGAACATCACTGGAGGCATTTCATTTTACAACGTGTCCTAAAGACAGAGGGACAAAATGAGAGAGAGAGAGAGAGAGAGAGAATGAAAGAGAGACAGCAAGAGACGGTGTGTCGTAAGAGATGAAAGTGTGTGTGAAATCTGATGCCTTTTCTCTTCCTGTACCCAGGATCTCTTTAAAGACATTATCCCGGAGTTAGGAAAGTGTGTGTGTGTGTGTGTGTGTGTGTGTGTGTTCCTTCAGGTAAATGAGACGAGGGCTTATGATGATGTCACACCTGAGAAAAATTGTCTCATTTTTTCAAAGAGAAAATTAAAAGAAGCATCTCTATTGGGAAACATAACACACAGGTGTAGATTTGGAGACTAAATTCTAATTTCAACTAAAGGACACACACCGGACCTTTCTTTATCCCACACACACACACACGCACACACCAGTGGATTTAGAGATAATAATAATGCCCAGATACTAACTAACTAAACTATACTAGTTTAATGCAAACATTTATATATATATATATATATGACAGGAAAATAATGAAAAGTTTCTAATTATTAAAAAAGTGCTTAAGTGATAAATGAACTAAATTAAACAAATATTAGTATGACTGGTATTTATCACTGAAACTGTTTCAGTTCTCTCAGGTGTCACTGATTTGAAAAATCCTTTCATTAATTTAAAAAAAAAGTTATTCAGCTATTTATATTAATACACTCATTCTAAAATAAATGGATTAAAAATGTGTAATATTTACCATGGTGAAGTTTTCTGTAAGGAGAAATATGTTTACTTAATCTGTATGAGTCTCCAGTGTCAGTGTTTTCAGTCTTTCAGCTTTATCAGTCGGAGGTAAAGCTGTAACTTTTCTGACATCTTCAGGACAGAGGAGTTTACGCTTCTTTGTGGCTTCTCGGTCACACAAGCTGAGTTTTTTTTTTTTCTTATTAACTTCAAGACAGAGAAGTACAGAGGCTGGTGAGGGAACGACTGTTTATAGCTGCTATAACGTAAGTGAGAACAGGAACTAACTCGTTTCATTAACATTCCACAACATAAAATGTAACGATAAAGAGATCAACTGAATGACGTTTCATTCTTTAAGTAATAAAAAAAATTTAATTGTTGGTAAATTAGGCATATCATTCTTAGCATTTCTAGTGCAGCTAAATAGTCTTAGCTAGTGCAAAGACTCTTGACACGGTCTTAAACCGAACATGTTTTAATATTAACTCAAGAACAATATTAAAGATTAGAGTAAGATCTCAAATGCTAGCACATTCCCTAATATCGCTAATAACTAAGATGCGTCAAATTTAAAGAGACAGCGTTGGAACATCACCGAACACTAGAGGAGGGGGGTAAAAGAACAGTCTATTTGCCCTGACCCACTTCCCTACACTAATGATGCCCTGTGGCAGTCATCCCTCATTACAACACACACACACACACACACACCTCGAGCCCCTCACCATGTGGAGCCCGTAGCTGACCTCGAGGGTCCTGCAGAAAAAACACAGCACCAAAACATGCAGCCAGTGAACAGGTGCAGCCCCCTGAGAGACACACACACACACACACACACACATACACTCACGACAGTCCACACGACAGTGTGTGTGTGCTGGAAGTAATGAAGGATGGCAGGTAGAGGAAGAACAGACCAGAGTCTCCTGAGACATGCTAGTGGCAACACACACACACACGCACACACACACACACACACACACACACACACGACTAAACGTGCACTGCTTGAAATACCATTAGATGTTTGATTGCTGTTATTTTTTATTTATTTACGAGGTTCTGATCGATCGTCTGCTACGTCTGAGTTCATCTCAGAATTTGTTTCAGGTTCCTCGACTTTTTTCAAATAAAATCGAACTTTATATATTGTTCTTCAGAGAGTTAAAACACTTTAACACTTGCTTTTATCATTTGTGGTTTAAATCTTTAATTTTAAAACTTTTTTCCTTCAGTCTGTTAAAACTGGTTTACTAGTTAAACCGATGATTTACTGATGATTTTGGTAACACCTTAATTTAAGTAATAAATGAGTTATAATCCAGTAATATGTAGTTCAGTAATGAACGGTGGCTTCTAAACATTTGTTAATATTCTGGTAAGAAGTAATAAAAGCCTTAATTAAACAAATAGAAAATAATTAAAAAAAAACTATTTTGATTCTCTAGTTCTTGGGACACACTGAGTTTAGGTATTAATTAAATTAAAGTTATAATATTTGAACCTAAATATTAATTAAATCATACAAAATGTATGCTTAACTTTATAATTGAATAAATATTTATTTATAATTATTACATTCTGATTAAATTAAATTAAATTTAATTTCTTAATTAAATTCTTTGAACATCAAGCTTTAATTAATAAAATACTTATTACATGCTTATTACTGTTTTATTAAATTAACCTCCAATTAAAATGTTACCCATGATTTACTGTTTATTATTTTTTACACTTATGTTTTTGTTTTGTATCATTTCATGTAATGGTTCTATTTAAATATATAATCTGTTCACTTTTTCTGAAATTGTAATAATTTTATCTTTTTCTATTGATTGTTTTAATGCTTATTTTTAAGCAGGTTTTTTTTGTTTGTTAATTTTGAGTTATTTATATACAAAATAGTTTGTATTGTTTGTATGTCTCTTTATTCTGATTTAAATGTGTGTATATATATATATATATATATATATATATATATATATATATATATATATATATATATATATATATATATATATATATATATATATATATATTATCTGCTCTCCGTCAGTGTACCCAGCTAGGATTGCTTACATTATTGCTATCTTGCTTTATTACTTTAAAACCATATCACACACTGCAACCTATAAATAAATATAATATAAATAATTTTTATTAAGTAATTCTGTATATTTAAATGGAATATTTTATCTTTATTGTAATAGTAACACTTTGTAAATGATTATATTTTACATTTCAGTTGCTCTCATTTAGAATTGTATTTTTTTTTTTTTTGGCTGGATCTGTGTTTGAAAACAAAAAATGAGAATTTTCCATAGCAAAAATAAACACTATATATATTATATTTACTTTGTACAGTTTAATACTTTATTCTCATTAAATCAGGATCATTTAAGTTACATTTTATTACAAATAAAATAACAAATTGAATATAAATCCTTTTGTTTTATTATTCTCTTTATCCCCCTCACAGAACGGCCCTGTGTCTACCTCCATCATGCCGAAGGAGGAGTGTAAGTTGCCTTCGGGCTGTAAACACAAAGAGCGTAAGCCGAAGAAGCCGCATTACATCCCGCGTCCCTTCGGCAAACCTTACAACTACAAGTGCTTCCAGTGTCCCTTCACCTGCATGGAGAAATCCCACCTGTACAACCACATGAAGTACAGCCTGTGTAAGAACTCGCTCTCGCTGCTCATCGAGTCTGACTGGCCCTATAAAAAAGGGAACCTGCTCCCGTCCGACCAGATCCGCCTGCAGCAGAGCATTGTGGGAAGTCGCGGTTCAGAGCAGGAGCAGGAGCAGGCAGAGCAGAAGGGAGGAGATGACCTGCAGCTCAGCTTCACCGATGAACAGGAGATGGAGACAGAAAAAGGTGCAGAAGCTCGAGCGGAGACCAACGGGACAGCCAATCAGAGCTCAGAACAGACAGAGGCGTCTCAGAGGGGCGGGGCCAAGCAGGAAGCTGAGCTTATCATGGCGGATGTGTTTTCACTGGAGGAGCAGCTGTTACGAGCACGCTCAGTGGAGGTTGAATCAAAGCTGCGTCACTACCGTCTCTCCAAAACACGCTTGCTCCTGTCCGAGTCATTGCCCTGTTACCCCCCCACCTTACCCCCTGGGCATCTCAACTGCCCTGATGCCTCACCCCTCAACCTTTCTCTGCTTGGTGTTGGCTACCCTTTGACCTCTGACCTCTTTTCCTATCTTAACCCTGGCCACGGTGCTGCAACCACATCCAATCCAGCACAGGTCAGCTCTTTGCCTTTTCTGGCTTCAGCAGCTCAGCTCACACACACTCACACACACTCCGACCGCTCAGTACTGCCCTCACGTATCTATTACCCCTTCCTATGTGAGCACACGGCAGCATCAGACCCCAGTAAAGCCATTAAACCCACTGCCTTTACCCCCAAACTCAACCTGTGGAAGTTCCCGACAGTCCGGCCTGCAGGCTCGACTGAAGCCTGGAGCTCGCCTGGCAGCTTGAGCCCAGAGATGGGGCCTGGCAACGGGGAGCGGGGTCAGAGCCGATGGGGGGTGGAGCAAAGTGGAAAAAGGGCGGGGGCTCCTCTGGACTCCCATAATGCACCTGTAGAAAAAAAGGCAGCACCATCATTCCTGACCAATCAGGCCATGCCCATTTCTGTTGACCAACTCCTCCTACAGAGCAGGTGAGAGAGCCAAGTGATGACACCACTCGCTCTGAATTTAATTATTACTACATCCTGCTTGTTTAATCGTTTATTAATTTTCTTTTTTCGTCCTTTTTTTTTTACTCTTTTTGCATTTTATTTTTCTTTGGTTGGCTTTCCTACTTTATTTCTTTTCTTTCTTTAATATTTGTTTCTTTCTTTCTTCATCCAGTTGAAAAAAGTTCTATAACCTTCCCTTTTCTTATCTAAGCAGAAAAAGTTTCATATAAATAGGGGGATTGGGAGTACCTACTACCTTTCTTATCTTTGTGAATAGAAACAGAGAACTAATCACTATAACTGTGTTAATAAATGTGTTTGTTGCCATCACAACACTACCTATCTACAACCTATCAACTTATCTACAAAATTACACAAAGGTTATTTCTCCATGACCAACAGTCTTTGTCTCTATAAACATAAATAAATCTCTTGGCTCCATGAAGCCAGCTAGTCAATGTTCTTATCCTGTAAAAGGATGTGGACAGGACTTATCTGGGAATTGCAGCAGTGCATGAGATTGATGCTATTGGATGGTCAATAAGCTGATGGGTAGAGAAATGGTTCTATGTTAACTTGACGGTATCTTTAGGCTGAGAAGTAAGCTATCCAGCTGGGGAACTGGAATGACTTCCACTGCTGGTCGAGAGTGCAATAGTTTTGGTGTACTGGACAATAGTCTTTATTTGCAGACAGGTACAAAAGAAAATTTCCTCTGCAAACCAATATTCCAGGAAAGCGCAAGGTTATCATTAGGGGTGTAATGATATATTGTGATATGATGCATCGCGATGCAAAATTGTGATGCTGTGCATCATAGAAATGTGTGATTTACATGTGTATATGAGCATGTCGTTAATTATGCATTTAATGTAATTGCACTGTTTGAACACAAGAAGTCTCAATCTGCGAAACCCATAAAGTTAAAATATACGCACATCAGCTCCGGATCACAACGACTAACATGCATTATAGGTTATAGGGTTACACAACCATGTTATAACCATTAAAAAAGAGCTTTTCTGTAGCTTTCTAACATCACCAGCCCCGCACCCCTGTGAGCTACAGTGCCAAAGAAATAGTGGAACTCGGACATTTTAGCTGACTTTGGAGCTTTATTTCCAGTTAAAATGACGCCTCAGGCGCTGCTACCAAGCTCATTATATTTCAATCCATCATTTTCCCCAGGTCAAAGACTTTATAAATTAATTATTCTTAATATATGGTGTAGTACGTTTTGTTTACAATATTAAATCTCTATTCATAGCAATTTTTGATTTATTTAATTTTACACAGACTAAAATGCACATTGTTTTGCATTGTTTAATAATTCAGAAATGAAAAAAATCTTTTCAGTCAGAATTTTTCTTCATTCAAATTTTTTTCAAAATATACCAAGAACTAATTGAATCGTGAATTGTGAAGCCAAAATCATGAGTTGAATCGAATCATGACTGGAGTGTATCGTTACACAGCTAGTTATCATAGATTACTTATGTGGTCAGTATCAAGTCTATCTAACCATTAGCTATGGCATTGCTATGACATGATTAAACAGTGGCCAATCAGCATACAGCTTCCCACATGAATAAATTCTAAACAAACAAAACTTCACTTACTTCAAGTAGGTGAACAAGAGTTCCTCGATAAAGAGATTTACACCACACACAGAGAGAACCATGTGCTTGATAAAGCCATTCGCTTCTTCTTTTTACACAGGGTGACTCCAAAAACCTGTGGTTGCCCCCTAATGGGCAGGTGAGGAATAACACCTGTACTATCAAATAACTAACACTATCAAGTATCAAACAGTATCAAACATCACTGCCAAATCTTGAAGTTCGTAAGGTCACAAAGTAGTGTAAAATGCACAAAAATCAAACACACAACCATATTTTAGTTTTATACTTTTTGTTTAACAAAGTAAACAACCTTATTTCCTAATTTAACATGTTTATATGTTAACTCCTGATGCAAAAAAGCAACAAAAATGTACTTAAAGGTGCAATGTGTATTTTAAACATATTAAACATATTTTAATTTCTAATTAATGCCATATATGTTTTTCTTAAAATAGAATTTTGCCATTTTTTAAATATTTGAAAAACTGTGATTTCAAAACAAGATTCTGTTGCAAAATTAAAATAAAAGATTTATTATAAAGGCTGGTTTCCGTACCTAAAAGAAAAGATCGTAATATAACAAACATTTTACATTCATGCTTTGTTCAATAGATTATTTTAAATGGTCTTTTATTTTGCGCACTTAGCTGTGATGAAAATGATGACGAGGGCTTTAATGACTTTTCTTTTTGTCTCTCTCTCTCTCAACAGTCAAACTGGATTGGACGAGCGTTACTCTGACATGAGAAGCTCCACCCACTTCTCAGAGGCAGGTGAAGAGAAGGACAGAGGGACGGATGCAGAGACGAATGGAGGGATGGATGGAGAGATAGTGTGCGATCTTTCCTCAGCGCTGCAGGAGCTTCATCGTGCCGAGCGAGAGGCGGAGCTACACCCTGAACACGCCCACTCTCACCACATGTGGGCACAAAAGATCCGCAAAATCCGCCTGGAGCTGTCTCACATCCACCAGGCGCTGCAGAGGACTGCGCAGGGACCCCTCGACCTGTCTGTCAAAAAGGAGCCCATCGCCATGACGATCACGCCTCCGGGTGAAAAGAATGAAATGAAAAAGGTGACAAATGTTAACGTTTATTTCTAGTTAGTGTTTTTAGTAGTTATTCCAGAGCACATACAAACTCTCCAACTTCACGATGATGCAAAGTTTATCAATATACAACAACCAAGGAAAGTTAGTGGATAGTGGTCAATGCTAGCTAGCTAAATTACTCAGTCAATCATTAGAGAAAGTAAATCTTGCAAGTTAGCGTGCAACATTGTCTGAAACATAGCGTCAGATTTGTTTTAAGCGTTTGCTAATTGATGTAGAATAGCTACAGAGTAGCTAATGAGCTATTTATACTACACCTTAATTTACACTGTAGCGAGCTTTGCGATAAAGTTGTGTTGTTTTATTTTCTGTTAACTTTATTTAAAAAAAAAACTCTTTTAATCACACACTAGCATTTAGGACCGAGCCAGGATATGAGTTCTGAGACAGGAGAAGACGAGGAAGAGGAAGAGGAAACAGAGACAGAGGACGAGTGGAAGAAACGTTCTCTCGACGTCCTGATCAGGATGGGCCAATCCCAGGGCATTTCCATGGTGACCTCAGGTGTTGCCATGGTAAAGTCAGAGCAGTTGCTGGGTGATGCAGAGGCACTGTGGAACAGCAGGACCAGGAAGTGTGAAGCTGACTCCAGTGTTCGGGTGTGTTCTAAAACCCCAAACTGCCCCTCAAGCCCAATAACTGCTCCCGCAGTACAATAACTGCCCCATTCATCAAATAACTATCCTCTAATACCAGTAACTGCCCCATAACTCCAATAACTGCCCCAGTAACTCCTATAACTGCACATGTAACTCCAATAACTGCCCCTGTACTCCAATACCTGCCCCATTTGTCCAATTACTGCCCTGCTTACTCCAATCCCTGCCCTCTAACTCCAATAACTGCCCCATAACTCCAATAACTTCCCTTTTCATCCAATAACTGCCCATTTCATCCTATATCTGCCTCTGTAGCTCCCTGCAGTACAATAACTGCCCTGCTTACTCCAATAACTGCCCCTTCAATCCAATAAATGCTCCTCTAACTCCAATACCTGCCCCTTTTGTCCAATAACTGCCCTGTTTACTGCAATACCTGCCCTCTAACTCCAATAACTGCCCCTTTCATCCAATATCTGTCTCTGTAGCTCCAACAACTCTCCTTCTAATGCCAATAACTGCCCTTTTTATCCACTAACCCCCCCTCAATTCCAATAACTACCCCTTTAATCCAATGACAGCTCCTGCAGTACAATAACTACCCTGCTTACTCCAATAACTGCACCTTCAATCTAATAACTACCCCCAATTTCAATAACACGACCCCCAAAGACCAACAACTGGCCCAATCCAATATCTGCCTCTCCAGTTAAACATCTGCCCCGATACAACAACTTCCCCTCCAATTTATCATCTGCCCATCAACTACCAGTTTAAACTGAATGAACTAAGTGACTCAGTCAGCTCGCTCTAATATTTTTTACTCGTACAGCACTGTTTCGTTTAAGCTCAATAAAATAAATAAATGATATAATAACAAAACTGTCAGTCAGAGGATGAAATGAGCACTGATTATAGTTTTTAGAAATTAGTGAATGAATTACTTCTGTACAGAATGTGTATAATTTTACTCTTTACTGTGTGAAATATTTGACAGTTCACACCGGTTGTGTCTCATTTGCACTTCTGTGAATATAAACATGTAGCTAGTGTTCGCTGCACAATCTCTTATAATTCATTTTTTATTGTTTTAATGAAATATAACTCTCACTAATCCCTCATCCTTCACACAGACATAAGCTTTGTTAAGATCTGTTGTATCTGTTGCCAAAAGCCAAATGTAGTGTGTTTGTGCTCCATACAGACCTCGGAGTGAATAAAAGTGTAAAAAAAACAAACAAACAAAAAAACAATCAAGCCTGTAGTGAATTGTGTTGTGAATCTGAATTTTATTTTAGTTTTAATATTTGTGGTTACAGTTGATTAGTTGATTCAGAAACTGTTTCAAAAATAAGTTTTTGAAAAAAAAAACACCTGGACCTGGAAGAGTTTTTCTGTTTGTCTCGATGAGCGAAATTAACAACAGAAAGCAGGGTTTCGAGTAGAACCTTATTTAGAAATCTAAAAATACTTAACTATCTAAAAAAAACCTGAGTTTTTTTCTAAGAGTGTAAATATTACACTGAACTTTAGATGTCTGATTTATCAGAGATGCAGAAGAATGACAATGTTCAGTAGAAAATGGTCAAAAACAGCACAGTGGCCTGTGTTGTGTTTTTCTGGCTCCTGTTTGTTTTTTTAAAGTTTTGGAATCTTCTCTATTTGCGAGGACAGATTTGACGAGGAGGTTAAGTCTCAGGTCGTCCGGGCAACTGTCGCCAGGCAGTGGTTGCTGTCTGTGACGCGGTTCACTTTAAGCAAACGTGTTCTTTTGCAATCATAGTGACACATGGTGACACGCCTTCCTGCTGCGTTAAAGGTGAACTTCTTCTCAGAGCTGAATGTGAGCGTAGGGGTTTCCCGCCCCCCGGCTGCAGGGGCTGTGGGGAAAGGTCACGGTCACCATGGCGACCCCTGGGGCATGACAGTGCCAGAACTGACCCCTGCACTCCACCTGCACTTAAAAGGTCACCTGCTACGACCGTCCTTACTCATTAGCATCATGATTACAACTTCCTGTCTTGGTGATGTCACTTCCACTTAACGTCTTTGTTATGTCTCTAACTAGAGCAACTTCAGTTTCTAACTTCCTAACGATCTTCTTCTTCATTCTCAAAACTCTCCTAAAAGTCTTTTAATGATATGAGTTTAAAGCTCTGCAGGTTACAGTGTGGAGAATTCATTCACAATATTTTGCTTTTGCTGATTTCGTCATAAGTGAAATAAAATTCAGAACAGATTAAAAGAATGTATCCATGGAAACAAGTCATTTATAGTAACTCATACAGTAACTGATTCATTTAAGCAACAGCATCCATGTTATTTATTTATTTAGTTATTTATTTGGACATACAGATGACATTTATTTTTAAGATTTATTTTAATCTACAATTTTTGGATATTTCTGGATGTAGCATATATTACTACATATTTTAAATTCATTCATGTTTTATATTTTAGTTAATCTTTTTGGATCAGTTTTGTATTATATGACTCTCCGTGTCTGACGTTCTGCTGTCTGTTACATTCCTTATGTTTATTAATGTGTTTAATATTATTATTATTATTATTATTATTATTATTATTATTATTATTATTGAATAAATTTACTTAACAGTAACCTACTTTACCTTTATTTCTATCCTTTATACTAATATTTTTGCACATTACTTTAAATATAATCTCAAAACACATTCAGCACCTCAACAGTTACTTCAGAAAATTATATTATATTATATTATATTATATTATATTATATTATATTATATTATATTATATTAAGAAGAAGATCAACAATAAAATTGTAAATGAAATTAGGTTTGCTTTCATAATAATAATAATAATAATAATTATTATTATTATTATTATTATTATTATAGTAACAGAAAGGAGAAGAAGAAGAAGAAGAAAAGGGAGATGAAGGACACTGAATACACGGCAATAAAGAGAATGAAATTAAAAATAATACCAGTGTCTAAAAGAAAGTTAAAGGCACGTATATATCTGAAAGTCAGAGTAAATGAGTGAGTTTTGTTAAAACAGCTCGACTTTAGAGCGCTGCACTGACAGTAAAGAATGAAAGGATCATTAACATTCTACTAATAATGCCATAATAATGTAATAATAACTCAGACTCAATATTAATCTACAAACACATTCATCTGATTTTTGGACAAAACTAAAATTCCTAAAGGTGACAACAGTTAATGATATTCAGATATGTTAGTGTGTATGTGTGTGTGTGTGTGTGTATGTGTGTGTGTGTGTGTGTGTTAAACCTGGCATGATTAATGCATCTTTCTGAATCATCAACATGATATTTTCATGTCATATTCATTTAAATATAAATTTAAATATACATGTGGTATGATATTCAGGAATATAAATGTAAATTATTTTTATTCTTTATTCTTTTTTTTTTTTTTAATTTCTTCTTGGCACCAACACTTTATGAAACCTAAAATAACACTTATTCAACAGTATGAGACTTTTCTGTAGTGAGTGTATGGAGTTTAGTGGAAACATGTGGCTAAGTGCTGTCCTCTACTGGAGGCTGAGAGTCAGACAAAAGTTTTTTGAAAATCTGATTTAAAAAAATTATATTATATAAAATTCCTCTTCTTCTGATACAGTGTAACCATGGCAACAGTGGCTTAGGCTTAGGTCTGAATTTATACTTTGTTATTGCAGTTAAACAAACAATTTCGAGTATGCAGAAAGTATTACTGCTACATCATTACATTTATTGAAATTACTGACAAATTTTAAAAAATATTATAAGTTTATGATATGAAAGTTCTCGCTTTGATTATCAGCATCATCTACATCAGTCTCTGTCTCATCATCTGAGGTAAAAGACACTCACAGCATTTAAACACATCAAATCTTTATAATATATATTTACATAATATATTACAGGCAGAAAAACTTGATTTTAGCCAAAGGCAGATTTTCCGTCTTTTTTTGGGTCTCACACACACACACACACACACACACACACACATATATCCCTAACCACTAGAGGTCTCAGTTGCCAGAATGATCAGTCACCTTCATCGTCGCTCATTGTTTCATTACTCATTATTTAATTATACCAGTCAGTAAATCTTAGCACTAAACATAACACACACTTTTACACACATCAGGGTTTTTTTTAGGACAGTTTTACACCTATTCATCTGTTGCTCAAGTGTGAATCAGAACAAAACTGATGCATTTGCTTTGTTTGCTATTTGGTTCAGTTTCACACCACACATAATGAAATTAGCCAAACAGAAAAAAAAAATTTAATATACTACTACTACTACTACTACTAATAATAATAATAATAATGTACAAGGAGCATGTAGTGCTGAAAACGGCCTCATAAAACTCTTTCATTCATTAGTCAGAAATACGCTGATGTAAATAAATAAACTTATCTTTACCAGCTGTGTGTAGGAATCACTGAAGTCACCCAAGCACAAAGAGCCTGGTGATAAATAAATAATTAGATAAATACATTAATAACTAGCTTAAAACATTTTCTGTGTCACATCCAATGTTTATTTTCTCTTTTTGTTCCACATCTTAGGAACATTTCTGCAGTTCTACAGCTCTGTGCTTTGGCTCGGTTTAGCAGCTCGCACTCCGCAACTGAAAACACACAGCATGTTTGATTCACTTCCTGCAGGGAGTCGATTCAGAGTCGATTCACTTTCTCAGTTGGAAGCGAACCGAGACCACCTCGCTCGAACGTTCTCTGACATGAGTGTGACTGCTGCCTAAAGAACCACACCGAGGTGCAGAACACAGCGGGGTTCTGTCCAAACACACTGAACACTCTGTACATGAAGCACTTCTAATCATAAACACACTCAGTTAATGAGATGGGAGGAGAGACGATAATATATGAGATAATAATAAGAAACTAAAAGTAAAGAAATTAAAAAAAAAATAAAAATCCTGCATATTGCCAGGACAATCCAGTTACCAGCACTAAAATCCATTTCCCAGAATACACCACGGCCTACAAACATAGCCGCCCCGGACTACACTTTCCATAGTGCATGTACCTTGTCACGTTCCCAGTTACTGTACTTCCAATCATGCAGACCTGTCACTACAGACACACACACACACACACACTCACTCATTGTGAAGTAAACGCTCATGTACACATGCCTTACTTTACCTGTGTTGCTATATTCTGGGTTTGATCCTGTTCTGTTCCCGGGTTCTCTGTGTGTTGGAAAGTCCACGCTACAGTTGGTTGCTGATCGACTGACCTCTGCCTGTTTACTGTTTTTACGTCTCTCGACTCACTTTTTTGGATTTTTTTGCCAGTGCCTTTTTTTTTAAATAAAAAGCTAAACTGCATTTGCATTTGCCTCCACTTCTGCCTCTCCTTTGTGACACATATTATAACTATATCCATAACTATAAACCACATCTCATAGTAAATGTAGCGTGCACAGTAAGAGATGCAGACGCTATTGAGTAGGTGGAAGAAATGTGGAAGGGACGTACAGGCATGAAGATAGAGAGGAGGAGTGTTATGGAGTCCCGGGGAAAAGCGTGGAAAAGAATTCTGTCTATAAATGTACATTTACAATTAACTAACTGTGTAAAGTTAATCTAATAAATATGTTCACACAACTGAGTGTGTTTACATTTCCATTAATCAAATCCTGTGTGTGCGTAGAATAAGCATTATAGGATTAATACTGATCCTTTGAACAAACACTCTCTCTCTCTGTCTCTGTCTGTCTCTCTCTTTCTGTCTCTCTGTCTCTGTCTTTCTCGCTCTTTGTCTGTCTGTCTGTCTCTCTCTCTGTCTCTCTCTCTCTGTGTGTCTCTGTCTCTCTCTCTCTCTCTCTCTGTCTGTCTGTGTCTCTCTCTCTCTCTCTTTGTGTGTGTCTCTGTCTCTGTCTTTCTCTCTGTCTCTCTCTCTCTCTCTCTATCCCTGTGTCTGTCTGTCTCTCTGTCTCGATCTCTCTGTCTGTCTGTGTGTCTCTCTCTCTCTCTCTCTCTCTGTCTCTCTCTCTCTCTGTGTCTGTCTGTCTGTCTCTCTCTCTCTCTCTCTCTCTCACACACACACATACACACACAGACTTCTTACACCGCTTGTTTCAGTGTTTACGCACAACTAACTGATGACTGAAACAACTGTATTATTTTTACTCACAACTATTAGATTATGTTCAAAGATACATTAGAGATAAGATACTTCATCATCATTCAGTGTAACAGATAATTATTGAATTAGTGAACACACTGTTAGAGATACTAGTTGAATGATATGTCGTGAATTTTACACTTGCGTGAGAATCAAATCAAAGCTTTTATTTTCAGATCTCTTTTCAGATCTCAGACTGTTTACTCTGTTTATCTCCAAGACATTCCTGTAAAAAAACATGAATTTTAATTATGTTTAAAACATTATTGTGTCATATATTTTTAAATGGTTTTGCATGTCATCTAATCCATGAGGATTCGGTCTGTAATACTAACTTTAATATGTAATTAGTGTTTATCATCACATTGTTGGCTGTTTTAATGCTAGAAAGCACTGCAGCATATAGAATTGGTTCCAAAACTTTCTCGACTGTATTTTATTTCTAACTGTTCGTTTTCATGAACCGTTATTCTCTGTGTGTGTTATTACCCAGAATGCACTGCAGCATAGCTGGTTTATATATGAACCATACAGATGAGTGTGTAAATGAAATTCAACCTGGAGATTTAAGGTGTTTAGTGTCACCATGTCTTCTGTCAGGATCTTACAATCCACTAATTAGCTAGCAGGATGTGTGTGTGTGTGTGTGTGTGTGTGTAAAATTCCTGGGGAAAGGAGCTCACCTAAGCTCAACTGTAGGGTCAAAGGTCACTTTTTACACACACATACACACCACACCTGTTTCCTGTGTGTGGGAGGTTTATAAAACATTCTGCCCTGGAGACACACTTTTCAGTCACACACACACACACACACACACACACACACACACACACATCATTAAGAACATTGTTCTAGTAGCAACTGAATGTCATCTGAGGACCCTGATCTTGTAAGCCACTAACACAGGCCTGGAACCTAATTAAATAGAAAATAACCACAATTCTAATCACAGTGACAATATTGCTTAGAAAAATCACAATTAGATATTTTTTCCCAAATTACTCAACCCTAAATACTTCCATAAGGAATAATACACTCCAGAGCTAATTTCTAAGTTTCTAAGAGCTAAGTGTAGAGTTACACAAAAATAATCCATGGTGTGATAGTGTTACCCCTGAAGTGCATTATTTTCTTCAGCATGATGAAGAAGACGAAGAAGAAGAAGAAGAAGAAGAAGAAGAGTGTGTTATTCCACTTATACCACAGCGATTTTCCAGGGATTACAATGTTTAATTTATTAACGAACAACACGTCACACATTTTAATGGCTTATAGTGACATCCGAGAGACATCCGAGAGTTAGTTCCTGTTCTATATTATAGCTGAGATAAACAGTCATTTCCTCACCTGCCTCCTCTCTTTTTCTCACGTAAACTCCACTGTTTAAAACAACTTCCTGTTCTGGGAAAATGTACAAAAGAAAACTTAGAAATGAAAGTTCACCTGCTGCTTTAAAAATGTGAGTAAATTCAACTTGAAGATAACGTTTGTTTCAACTCACAAGTAGCCAAGAAAATGGATTACTTTAAGTTTTTTCAAACTTATAAACTTGAGTTCAATATCCAAAATGTATCATGACAAAAAGTTAAAGAGAAGAAATAAGTTCATGTAAATTAATGGAGCTCTCATGTTTTACAGTCAACTTCTAACCAGTGAGATTCTGAAAGTGAGAGAGAAGAGTTCAATCATGCTGTTGTATAAACTCATTTAAAGCTGGGAAGTGATATGTTACTTACTTGATTGATGCTGTGAGCAGCCATATCTATTTGACATTGACTTGACATTCAGAGTAGGAATTCCAGGTTAAGTGATTAAAATCTCCCCTAATAAAATCGCTGCTAAAATCCACCAACAGGACGACAAAAACCTATGAAATAAAATAAATAAAATTTCAAATCCAAACTCCTCTTTTTCAGCTTGTAAAGCATGTTTTCTGTGTTCAGTAACATTGCTGCTTTTGCACTGATGGCTTGTGTGTGTTTATCAGATCAGAAATTGATGACATAAGCAGAACGTAGTCATTTTCTTTAATTCAGTGATAGACCTTTAATAAGGAATAATCTTAAAGTACTGTTTAAATCACACAGTGTAAACCCAAATTAAGAAAATTCATCTTCTATAATTTGTAAGTCTACAGTCTTTAGTCCTGAACATCATAATTAAACAAATTTCCCATTAAATGTAACCAAAGTCTATTAAAGTGAAGTGCTGACAGTACAGTCTGGATCTCACTACAAGACACATTTTCAGAAAAAGTTAATTACATTCTGAAGCTTTAATAAGTGTTATTATTGTTAAAATGTTGTGAAAAAGCAGAAAGAGTTAAAAAAAAAACACTCACGTGAGTGTGATTCATCAGGTTGAGGGGAATCATAGCTATAAAACATAACATATAAAACAAAAAATAAAAAATGATGAATGTTGAACGAATATCTTGAATAATATTCATTAAGTGAATTTTAGAAATAATTTAGATTTCCATCACACTTTTTAATATCAGAGCTTCCCTCTGCGTTCCCGCCAAATTTCAACCCCTAGCTTTGTGAAAGATGGGTAAAACACACACAATGTTATCACCAAGAACACACACACACACACACTCATTGTTATTCAGCATTATTCACATTAATGACTTGGGTGAAAAGTCAGGGTTCCCTCCAAAGATTTACAAAAGCTCTTTAAACCCTTCCCCCTACACACACACACACACACACACACACACACACACAGTAGCAGATTGTGGAGTTAATTGACTGTCTCTCAGTATCATTATTTGTTTTTACATTATTTTCTTCTGTTAGTCCAATTACAGATTTAAGATTGATTCATTATTACACACACACATGCACACACACACTGCACTATTATATCCATGATTATTTATTGACATTAATACTAATATTAAAAAACAAAGAGAGTAATGAAAAGAAAGACAGAATTAATGAGACAGGGAAAAGAGAAAAGTAAACACAAAATGAAATGAGAGAGGAACCTGAGAGACAGAGACAGACGAAAAAGAAAAAAGAAGGAGAGAGAATGAATAAAACAGGAGGACAGGAAGAGAGACAGACAGATAGAGAGAGGAAGAATATCAACAAGAGTTTATTTATTCATTTATTTTAAACACATCCCCAATAAAGCAGCTTAACATTTAATTATGTTTACATGCAAAGAGAAAGAGACAGAGAGAGAGAGATACAGAGAGAGAGAGAGAGAGACAGACAGACAGACAGACAGACTGGGAGACTCAGAGATAAAAGAGAGACAGAGAAAGAGTGAAACAATTCAATTCGGTTCAATTTAATTTGTATAGCACTTTTAACAATGGACACTGTCACAAAGCAGCTTTACAGAAATAAATAAATTCAGAATATAAATTGAAAATATGTGAATTTATCCCTAATGAGGAAGCCTGAGGTGACGGTGGTGAGGAAAAACAACTGTTCACTTATGGAGACCTGAGTGTAAAACTGTTCTTGGGAATTGAAGTCCAAAGGCATCTTCATGGTTTCTAAGTGGAACCATCCACAGTAATCTCATTTAATTTCAGTCTGTCCATGTGGGGCCATCTTCAACAGAGGCTGACAGACAGGAAGATAGAGAGACAGACAGAAAAAAGAGAGACAGATATTCAGATAGACAGAGAGAAAAAAGAGAGACAGACAGATAGAGAGACAGATATACAGAGAGACAGAGAAACAGACAGACAGATATACAGATATACAGAGAGAAAAAAGAGAGACAGAGAGACAGACAGACAGAGTGGGAGATGGTACCATTTTACAGCTTTTTCTTTTTCCATCTGTAATTAAATCAGCCTACTCAGCTTTTACTGTCCTGCTGTGTTTCCTGCAGTGAACCACAGGGGGCTAAACACACACACACACACACACAGGTCAGTTGGTATAGGGTGTGGTGGGGTCATAAATGAGAAAAGAAAATTTTGGAGGGAACCTTATATTGTCTCTGAGACGGCCACACCCTCCCCCAACACACACACACACACAAACACATCCACTCACACTGTTGTGTCTGGCTGGATTGGGGGTCTTTGACCTGAGGGCGTGCTCTGTGTGTGTATCAGTTTCCCTCCAAAATTCACTAAACAACGTGACAAAAGAGAGAAACACACACACACACACACACACACACTTTTTAAGATTTCTCCTTATTTTTTTGTGTATGACTATGAGACTAATCACTGATAACAGGAAGTAGTTTGTGAATTTGACATGGGTTTTGTCTCATGACGATTTGAGTCTCAAATCACACACTTCTGTAGCATTATAAACAGAGTTTAGCGTATAAAATATAAACAATTATACTGTCCCAATGTGTTTACATGCACTGAATAATCTAATAATTAAACAAATCTGCATTTGGCAATAATTTAACATATTAATATTCGCTACAAGATATACATCATTCAGCATTTTACTGAACACACACACACAGTGTTTATTACTTTCTTATACAAAACATACTACTTATAATACATGACATAAGGCTGTATAAACACGCATAAGTGGCTACAGTTGGTGGCATAACACTTTATAAGTCATGTGTATAGTGTGGCTTCATAATGTCTGATTCATAAGAGTGTTATAAACATGTTTGCTTGAAGCCTGTAATGACTTGCCATAAGGTCCTGTTATGTGTTATGTAAAAACATTTATAAACACTGGAGTTAAGTACAAGTTGAGAACCAGAATGTTATAATGCATTATAACTTATGCTACAGATATTATACAAGTGCTTGTGTTATAGCACATTGTGTGTAAGCATGTTATAATGCGTTGTGTAATCTGATATTATGTATATTCACGCCTTATGAAGTGTTGCACATGCACATATAGTTACACATGAGTGATTACAAGTCAGTACAAGTTACAGTTTTAATTAAAACTTAGGAACACATCTGTGTGTGTGTGTGTGTGTGTGTGACTAATGATCTCTGACAGCTCAGAGTTAAGGGTCAGTGGGAGTCGCTGGGGGTCACGGCTGGAGGTCATAGGTCAAATTTCAGAGCCAGTCAATCGTGCGGTTATTAGATCAGTTCTGTGTGTGTGTATGTGTGTGTGTGTGTGTGTGTGTGTGTGTGCTGTCGTAGTCTTCACATTGTGACCTTCTTTCTTCTCTTCTTACATATACATACACACAAAGGTTGTTTTTCCCACTCAGCTCATGATGACTTATTGATTTGTACACACACACACACACACTCACACACACACACACACACACACACACACACACACACACACACAGTCTATCTTGGAAATTGAGGATATTGATTTTATTTATAAGCCCCACATTCCTGGACTCTTTAAGGAAATCTCTTAGGTATGTTGGTGCACACATACACACACACACACACACACAGACACACACACAGACACACACACGTCTCCGGAGTATAGACAGTCTTTGTTTTCAAACTCCTGCCGTCCAAATTAGCATCACAAATCTGTAAACCTTCCTGACCCTCACAGACACACACACACACACTCAGTGAGAACAGACTATCTTGATTTTCGGATTTCTTTCAGATTCAGATTTTTTTACATATTATTTCATTCAGAATTTTAACATATTATTTCGTTGTTTCTACTTATACTTATATCTTCTCTATTTTCTTTTCTGTATTTTAATTTGTGTTGTGTACTTCATATCTTCATATTGACATAAGAACATAATAATTTTTTAATGAATTAAAATGAATTATCATTTCGTGCAGTTTTATTCTTATTTTCTATTTATTGTTTTTTTGAAATGTGGTTGTATTCGCTGAGCCCCAGGACGAGTCAGTGGCTGGGAAATCGGGGCTGAAGTTGCCTAGTAGACACTAGGACTCCACCTCAACCCGTGTTCTTCACCTCCATCTCGTCTGTTACTCAGAACCACAACCAGAACCACTTTACGGCCTGGGAGTTGTGCTCACCAGAGTTGGTTTTGGTTTGCAGGTGTTCCAAAACTTTTAGAACAAATGACCCCAAATGGACATTACGGAAATAAATTTCTGCGACCCAAGCCCTGACCATGCTACACCTTTTTAAATTCCGGATTGATAATATCAGACTACTGGATAACATTTAATCATTTTATGATGTCAGTAACATACGTTTGTATAACATAAGCACCTAAACCAAAGAATATTCCTTACACTGACTGAGCAGTCTAGTGGGAAATGTTGTGCTGTTATAGGAAACTAATCCAGACCGACACCAAGCAGCCTGGATTATACTCACCTGCGTATCTTATCTACATCCGGAAGATTTAAAAGTGACATTAACTGCTGAAACATCTCTGTCTGTCAGGTTTGTAAAATGTGTAGCGATTTCATTTCATCTGTAGGTTTGTACGGAATGAGAGGTTTTTAAAATGTAAACACTAAGTGTAACAGGAAATCCGGGTTAGTGTTAGTGCTCAATAACAGCACAAGATATCCACCAACACACAGGGTAAAGCTACTACAACTAATGTGTGTCATGTTCGTGTGTGTGCGCTGCAAAATCTAGTTTACTTGCTGCAGCGATTAAGTAACTGGATAACATGCAGAAGAAGAAACTGTACCCGTGGTGTGTATTTCATTTATTATTCATTGTTTTTGTGTTTTATTATTAATTATCGATTCAATTCAATTTAAAAATGGCAAAATGTGTATCAAGTGCATCAAGTGTAAAAGTTATGTAAAGATCTTTGTGTGTGTGTGTGTGTGTGTGTGTGTAAACGAGGCAGACAAGAGTGTTACAGTTCTTGAAGTTATCAATGAGGTTTAAAGTTCCCTTGGGAAAAAAAGCCTTACTGATACTATGTGTGTGTGTGTGTGTGTGTGTGTGTATGTGTTTAACAGAGGTGTGTGAATCGTGGACTCGGATGTTCCTACGAGAATCAGTGGAACTACAGAATGTCTGTTTACCCACAAACACACTGTTGAAAACATGAGTCTTATAAACTCACACACACACACATACACACACACACACACTCACACACACACACGAAACATATTCTTCTAGAGCTCTCTGAGGAACTAACTGCAGGAACCTTCATCATTATGTAGAATAACAGAAGTGACAGTGTGGTGTGTGTGAGATGTTTCCACACTTTAGTTCCACAGAAAAGCTCTGGTTCTGGAGCAGGGAATAAAATCAGCCCTGAAACATCTGCTGGGAAAAGAAGTCCCTATGCTCCTGTAAAATTCCTGTTGGAGAAACACTCCTAACTCTTCTCTCTACTGAGTGTGTGAAATGTCAGTTTCTCCTCAGCCCAAGTGTGTCCTCTAACGAAGCTCATGTTAGAATTTCGTGGGAAGTCGGAGCTCAGAATGACTTTCTTTAATTGACCTCTGTGTGTTTGAGCTATAAGATAACTGAGAATCCTTCCATGTTCATGTCACTTGCTCAGAGTTGAGGAGATCGTCCCGAGCTCCGGACCACAAAATAAAACAAATCCAGACATATATCAGGAACTTTCAGTACAAAATGAACATTACAGTTTACTTCTATTACATCTCAGTGTTTTTACAGTTCAATTAATAATAAACAGTAATATTTACAGCTTTAAAAAGTTTGGGCACCCCTGGCCAAATGACATGCTTTATTGATTTTTGAAGTGAGAAGAGGTAAACACAATCTCTGCAGCAAAGCATTTAAAACATTTTTCTGCTAATGTTAACACACAGTTACTTTATACCTGATGAACCTAAAATATAGAAAAAAAATTGTGTGTGTGTTTGTGTGTATGTGTGTGTGTGCGTGTGTGAGAGAGAGAGCAAGATTCTGAGAACAATCAATAAAGTTCCTTTGGGAAAAATAGAGAAATCTTTACTATGTCTAAATGTGTGTGTGTGTGTGTGTGTGTGTGTGCTTAACAGAGGTGTGTGAATTGTGGCCTCAGACGTTCCTACGAGAATCAGTGGAACTACTGAACTATTGTTTACCCACAAACACACTGCGTGCATGTTTGTGTGTATGTAAAGGTGTAGTGTTACTCAGGTGTATGGAAGCCTGACCTGTGTCTCTGTCCCAAGCTCCTTCACACACAGACAAAGACACAGACACACACACACACACACATACACACCATTATACACTCATACTCAGTCTTTTCATATGTGAATATAAAGAGCCCCACCTGTAGACTGTGTGTGTGTGTGTGTGTGTGTGTGTGTGTGTGTGTGTGTGTGTGTGTGTGAACTAGATTTCGGTTTGTTCTTTTTTCTTTCCCACATTGAAACACACACATCTCATTGTCAGGCTAATCACTATAATCTGTGAAACACACACACACAATATCATAGCTAATAGTTAGGCTCAGTGCATTATCGGCAATATACACAAATCTATATGTAAAATTGTGTTTAACCTTTTGTATGTTGGTAATAAACACTGTGTGTGTGTGTGTGTGTTACAGTAAAAGAGTGTGATGTAGCAGAATCATTGTTATCACCCTGATGTTGATTAGTTTACTATAACTGCATGACACAGAGATTACTCACTTTTTTAAAAAAGAGTAAAGTAAAAAAAAAAAACAACTTTTTAACTTTATTTTTTAAATACTTTTAACAGCTTGGTGCTTAGATACAACCTGATAAATACACAAGTTACATATTACACACACACAGACAAACACACAAACACACACACACACAGGTCAAAGGACTAATTAGTTCATAATTACATGCATTAGTTTAGATTGTGTAATGACTTAGAACATGAGATTAAATCACTGCAGTCAAATAGAACGGCATAATTTTCAACAATGACCACTGTTTCAGTGTGTGTGTGTGTGTGTGTGTGTGTGTGTGTGTGTTTTCCCATGACTTTCTGTGCTTGGCCAGTTTTCCAGTGAGTCGGTGGAATTGGTCAGAAAGAACTTTTCCCACCTACACTAATCCCTACAGTCTCACACACCCCCACATGCACACACACACACACACACACACACACCACTGTATTTGCCTTGTAAACCCATATATAAATGACCTGTGAAAACTGACACTAATGTTCTCATTGCCGTTTCTCATGTGTGTGTGTGTATGTGTTTCACAAACACAGCTGGACCAAGATCCAAGAGAGTGAACCACTTTATTCTGCCCACACACACACACACACACACACCAAGAAGCCAATCATGTTTGATCCTAAAATAGAGCGAGACATCAACGCTTTTACAATGTTAGCATAGAATTAACTTTAGCATGCCAACTCAGTTCCAACATTTCCTGTTATTACAGTTTAGATAAAATACAATATCTCTTGGTCTTTAAGGTTAATTTACCTTTTTTTCTATTTAATAAATGCAAAGTTAGCGACCACTCATCAACACAAATTCTTCAATATAATATGAACTAACTAATTTTAAAAATTATTCAAAGTTTCAAACTACACAATACAAGTGTTTACAGAGATATCAAATTAAAATGGATCTATTTAAATCAATTTAAACTGAGTTTACATTAAGTTTTATTTTATCTAAAGTTAACAACCAATTCAATATAATCATTTTCATATTGAAGATATCAGTCTTATATTAGGAGTATAATTTTATCCTGGTTTCAATACAAATAAATGAAGCTAAAGCTATTTAAATATTTAAAGTAGTATCCATTTTTAATTTTCCCAACCCAAATAATGAAATAAAAAATATTGTGCAAAATTTATCAATATTTACTCAGTTAAATTTATTAACCAGGATTTATTAATGTAAAGGTGTTTAATAAACTAAAATTATAAACCATAGTTTTTCAGTGAGTTTAATTAGTTAATTATTATTGAATAATTAATTAATTTAAAGTAATAAAACAGAGGTTATTGTTGAAATGTGTCAACGTTTTGACAAAAGCTTGTCATGCGACCACAAAGTTTAAGTTACAGCTTTACCTCTGACTGTTGCAAAGCTCTGACACTGGAGACTCCTTCCGTAAATGTTACAACTTCACCATATCAACAATTAAACACATTTTTTTAATCGGTTTATGTGGCGCATCCACTGTACACATCCCTGTGAATGAGCTGTTACTATAGAAACCATAGCGTATTAGAACAAGCACATTAATATAAACCTGTGATTTGCAGCTGCACTACTGTCAGAGCTGCTGTTATAGAAAATTAATCAACACCTTCTCTTCTGACCAATCATGGTCCAGCATTCAGCAGTGCTGTGGTGTAAGTTGTAATAAACTATAGGATACTGAATACATGAAATAAAATACCTAAAAATTCCAACACCAAAACTGAAAATCTGCTCCTGTGTGTGTGTGTGTGTGTGTGAGAGAGAGACAAAACAGGCTATTGGGGACTTTATATTTAGGATTGTGTGTGACATAAGGATATAACACACACATAAATACACACACACACATACACACACTTCCTTTCAAGTGTCGGTGCTTTGAAATGGCCATTACAGAACAAAAGCCTCTCCCTAAACCCAGCAGCACAGAGTGGACTCACACACACACACACACACACACACACACACCTCAGCAGGACCACTGGACCTTTGTGTTTGATTGTGTCAAAGGGCTCGTCATAACCACATCACACACACACTTCTCTTTTATGCACACACACACACACACACACACAGAAAGAGAGAGAAAGATGAAAGAGCGACACAGTGAGAGTTAAACACACATCAGGACGACCTGTAGAGAAACACACACCTGTCTGTGTCTCTCTCTCTCTCTCTCTCTCTCAGTTGTTTCAGTTTTCATGTGCTTTATTGCCATGACAAATAATTGTGCATTTCTATTGCCAAGGCAGGTACAAAGGAAGAGTATTGTAAAAACAGGAGAAATAAAATAAAAAGACAAAACAAAATAAAATATAATACTAATAAATTAAAATAAACAAAAAAATAGTGACAACTCTCTCTCTCTCTCTCTCCTCTCTGTTTCTTTCTCTATAGTTTTTAATCACTATTTCACAATATATACATCATTCTCTCAAAACTTTTCCAATATTAGGCTTTACCTGTGTTCACTGATATTTTATCTATTGATTAGAAGCATAGAGCTTTTCATCATTAAGTTAAGACAACCCAATCATACGGGCTAATAACGAAAAGAACCCAATAATAAATACAAACTGTACTTCACAGACCCCACTTTGCAAAACACTGCTTTACTGACATGAGTGTCAGATTACATTTTTATCATCAAAGCTAATAGCACAGGAAATGTAAAGGTTAATAACAGTTTAATGTAAATAGTTTAATGTAATAAGGCTAATAAATAAAGTTATTGATAATCATCAAAGAACAAAAGACAAAAAGAGGAATAGTTGCTTGAACAATAGAAATATTTGTAAAACTTGCTCTTTATCCTTATATCTCTGTTTGTTTTTATTTATAGTTGGAATTTAAGCAGATGCGTGAATTTTATGTTGTTTATTGATGCATTTGAGCTGAACTAAATTTGGTATTTTTAATCTGAGCCACCTTTTGAAGCATGGAAGTGTGTGTATATGCATTGGCCATGCCTTTATTGTCATTTCAACCATATACAGTGAAATGAGTGAAATGAAACAACGTTCCTCCAGGACCAAGGTGCTACATAAAACAACACAGAACCACATGAGACTACACATTACTACATAACGTGCATGTGCAAACAGCACAAGACAGTATTATGACTATAAAAACAGGACAATAGGCACAGTAAGAGACAGTGCAGCACCATATTAGTACACAGTTCTATTGTGAAAGTGTCAGATATAACACTAGTGCAAAAGAATAACAATATAATAAATTGCTATGAATGTAAACATAACAGCTATGACATAGTATTCAGCAGATAAGCTTATACCATATATGGACATAGCAGTTATTGGGGTAGCAGCTAGGTAGAGAGTATAGGAATGACAAGAAATTATAGCCAATATTTTTATAAATACAGTAGCAGCAAAAATGTACAGTATGTGGGCCACAAACTGAGTACCATAATAATTTACATCCAAAGTTACCAAAGTGCTGAAATATGTTATGGAGCATCATACTTCATACATGGCCTCCAGTTATTTATTTAATGAATTTTTATTCATCTCCATGTTTAGGATGCTAAAATTACTGCAGGTTTTGGGGAAAAAAAGTTAAAGTGCTATGTGGCTATTTCAACTTAATATGTCATTATTTTCAGTTAATAACTAGTTGTGATTCTTACTTAATATCTCATTATTCCACCACAGTATGTCATTGTTTTTAAAAATCTTGTCAGTTCAACTAATTCACTTATTCTGAGTTATTATTTTGTTATCTTTACCAATCCTGAACACATTTAAGTGAATAATCATTAATAATTGATGTATATAAGTCAACTGAATTCCACTAAACCAACATCTGGCTTATTAAAGATAAAACGTCAAAACATGAAACTCAAAATAACGACATCATATCCTGAAAGAACAAGATATTATTACATCGAAATCATGGTGTATCTTGAAATAATGAATTAAGTCATAAGAATGATGTATCAAGTCGAAAAAAAATATATAATTTCAAGTTATTTTTGACAGATTGTGGGTCAGAGTTTCCTCATAAATTACAAGTAAAGAATTTAACAAAGTTGACTCAGGAGCGCACTTTATTAAAAAGAAACACCATGTCATCATAGCATTTAGTGTTTTAGGGATATTTCTTGTACGTTTGTGTGTTTATTCACCTCTACAGCTTAAAAATATATGAGTTTTTATTGAGTATGCTAACATGCTAACGTCCCTCAGGGTTTTTTTTTTTTTTTTTTTTTTTTTTTTTTTTGGATTGACCCCCCACACATGACGTCACCGCGCGAGCGCTCTGAGGTGTCCTCGCGCAACACAACCCCCACGCCGCCCCGCCCCTTTCTACTTCCCCCCCCCCCCCCGTCCACTGTGATTGGTTTAAAGTTTCAGCTCTCTGGCCGCTGATTGGTCCGCGCCCGCATTCCTCCACACTGAAAAGTTGCAGCGCTGCTGCGTGCTCGCGCACTCCGGCACCGGGCAGCAGGGATGCTGAGATAAACACCGGTTTATTGGATGGAAAACGAAAATGGAGTCGAGGATTATTATTAAGTGTAGGCGAGTTTTATGTTAATTTACCTGCCTGTAGTGACGCTGAAGCGACTGACCACTCTGACTGGATGTATATTGACTCAGCTGTGGGGTGAAAATTAACGGAAATGGAGGTTTTTGTGTGGATTTCGGTGTTAATGGCGGTCACTGGAGCGAGCTATTCAGCCGATGAGTGCAGCTGGAGGGGAAGGTAAAATTTACTATATTAAACAGTCTGTATACACCGTGTTAATTGGTCATCCTGGACTGTCTAAAAGCGTTAAAAGCGACATTTCAGTCCTAAAATGTTTTTAAAATGTTATTTAAAGCAAAACTTGAGGCACGTCCCAAATGCATACTATCATACTAATTAGTACGCTACAGTAGTGTGAACGCGCCCGCAAGGCACGCGCACTACTTAGTACACTAGTATGCGTTCTGAGACGGAGCCATAGTGCGCACTGATTTTCTCCCATTTTCCACTAATAAACACTAATATTCATCGTTTAATCTACAGTTAATATACTTGACTGCATTTATATCTGCTTTATCTTGTAGAATTTGTGTTTTAAAGTGATTTTGTGAGTTGAAAACTTTACAAAATGCTCAAATTCGTTGAAAGTTCCGTTAAATTCCGTTACACTCCGCGGGGGTTTAAATAGCCAGAAGTGCGCTCGCGCAGTGGAATGCATGCTAATGTTGTGCGCATGCGCATTTAAAAAACAGCCTGAGAGCTGAATTAATAAAAGACATTAAGGAGTATTTAAATGCAGTTTCTGTACTGTATAGAGCTCAGTGCTCTAAAGAGAGACAATGTGCACTAACAGTGATGGCCTGTAACCCGAGATTAAACCTGCAGGAGATGAATGAACACCATGAGTGTGGAAAAGTACTGATCCAGTACTGATCACAGCATGATCACGTGTTTATTTAAAAAAACTAATCTCTAAATTCACCCCTCTTTCTCTCTCTGTGCTGTGTAGTGGTCTCTCTCGACCGGAGCAAGGTGTCGAACAGGTGTTCCTGCGCTGCGCTGAAGGCTCCGTCGAGTTCCTGTACCCCACCGGAGCCCTGCGTCTCACTCTCTTGCCCCGCCTACCCGGACGCAGAGTGGGCGGGGCCAGTGGGACGCCCTCGTCTGTCTGCGTCAAGCCGGAGCCTCAGTGGGGCGGAGCCCAGCTTTACCTGGAAAGAGGCGGAGTCCTGGAGCTACTAGTGAGCGACACACCTGGTCCCTCCCACATTCGCTGTTTCAGCATCACTCCTGGGGAAAGCCCCGCCCTGTTCCTGCAGGCCACGCCCCACAGCGACATCAGCAGGCGCATCGCGGCGTTCCGCTACGAGCTGAGAGGGGATCGGACCGCGCGGATATCCGCCGACTCTGTGGACGCTGACGTGGATACGGAAGAAGGTGAGCGGCGTGAAAGCGGAAGGTCGTGCGTTGTTGATGTGAAGATATCAGGGCAGTGGCTAAAGTTCGGATCTCTACGTTAACTCTGCGTGCTTTTATGTTACGGTGGGATCATCGACGCTTGCTGCTTGTGCACAGAGCTACGAAGCAATTAGGATGATAGCTAACATCTGTAATGGAGGATAAAGGGATTCTGGTTGTACAAGATGGCCGCCTCACATGATCACCTTTATAGATTATACACTGTGTCTCAAACCACATCAGCAGAACTCCGGGAACCTGTTAGCTACTTTAGCTACATTTTCCTTTAATCAGTACAGAAATCACACACACAAACACACACACACACACACACACGGTGTGGGAACAGGGGGAGAGAGAGAGAGAGACGGAGAGATTGAGAGGGGGGAGGGACAGAGAGAGAGAGAGAGAGAGAGGACAAAAGCTCAGTATGGAGAGGGGACGAGTCCTTTCAACATACCGCATGAACGAGCCGTATCCGTGGTAACGGGGGGATGGTCAGCTGAGGGACAGGGCTTTTGTTCAGGAGCTAAAGACACACACACACACACACACACACACACACACACAGGATGCGAGGTAATTTAAAAAATGCAGTGATGCTTCGTTAGACGTTTCTCTCTGTGTGTGTGTGTGTGTGTGTGTGTGTGTGTGTGTGTGTGAGACAGCACTGAGGGGAAACAGAATAACAGGAAGTGTTTAGAAGGCTTCACACCTCACTGCCTTTCAACAGGTGCCTTAACTCACACCAATCATCACTCACACACACACACACACACACACACCTGTGTACTGGTTTCTAGGCTGTGAAAGTAACATGTTGTTACTTCCTTTTCCTGTTCTCTTTCACTCCCTCTCACTCACACACACACACACACGTCTGAGTGTGTGTTCCAGTCTCTCTATAACAACCAGGACATTTGGAACGTAGCCCGTGTGTGTGTGTGTGTGTGTGTGTGTGTGTGTGTGTGTGTGTGTGTGTGTGTGTGTGTGTGTGTGTGTGTGTGTGTGTGTGTGTGTGTGTGTTGGAGCTGTTCATGGTGTCGTGTTCTGAATCAGGTGATTCAGTAGATGGAACTGTACCCAGTGTGTGTGTGTGTGTGTGTGTGTGAAAGAAACTAAATGTTATTTCTCTCCCCCCCTTCTCTCGTGCGTGCGTGTGTGTGTGTGTGTGTGTGTGTGTGTGTGTTAGGTGCGTGCAGGCCGTGTAACGACACAGAGATGCTGATGGCCGTGTGCACCAGTGACTTCGGTGAGTCTCACACACTTCTAGTTTTGCTCATGATCCAATCACACAGCACTCACTGAAAACACACACACACACACACACACACACACACACACACACTCGTATGTGCCACCACACTCCGTCAGGTTAAAGTTCACACAGCAGCACCTAACATGTCCGAGTGGAATAACACACACACACACACACACACACAGTTCTAATTGAGACGTGGTCAGACAGAGCGGCATCGCCATGGAAACTCAGTGTGGAGGAGTGGGGGGGTCTCGGGGGGGTCTCAGATTATATTACTGGAGTCAAAGACTTGGAATTTAGGACAGGGTCAGCTAACATTCTCTCACACACACACACACACACACACAGACACTCCCTCTCACACTCACACACACACACTCTCTCTCTCACACACGCTCGCTCGCTCACTCACTCACTCACTCACTCACTCTCTCTCTCTCTCTCTCTCTCACACACACACACTCTCTCTCTCACACGCTCGCTCACTCACTCACTCACTCTCTCTCTCTCTCTCTCTCACACACACACACTCCCTCTCACACACACACTCTCTCTCTCTCTCTCTCACACACACACACACACACACACACACACACACACACACAGAGTGTATCCGTAAATGAAATGTTTAAATGATTTTTTTTTGTGTGTGTGTGTGTGCACATAGTGGTGCGTGGGAATATCCGTGCGGTGGAAGCGGACTCGGAGCAGCGCGTGTCGGTGATCAGGGTGAGCGCGACGCGTGTGTACCGTCAGAAGTGGCCTCTGTTCTCCAGCGTGGGCCGCCTCACTCACTCAGGAGAGATCCGCACGCTGTTTCGCTGCGGCGTCCGCGCCGGCTCCGGAAGCTTCCTGTTCACCGGACACGCCCACTTTGGGGAGGCCTGGCTCACCTGCGCTCCCAGGTACAAGGACTTCCTGAGAGTGTACGAGCACGCCAGGCAGGACCTGCAGATCCCCTGCACCCTCGACACCTGACACACTGATACAGGCAGGGCGAGAGAGGAAGACAGGACAACGCCGTCTCCGTGGAGATAAAGAGAGAGACATCAGTCCTCATGGAGAGAGAGACACACACAGCAAGTTGGAAGTATGAGAGAGAGAGGGGGAGAGAGAGACATTGTGTTACTTAGACAGAAACGTGTGTGTCTCAGACTAACTAAGACAGACAGACAGACAGTTAAAGTGATATGTGTGTAACTTCCAGTTTAGAGGTCGTGACCTTTAGGCCGCGTGTGTGTCTCTCCGTGAAGACGTGCAGCGAGACGTGACGCCTCAGGACTCGGACACATAAGCTATAAGCGAAGAACGTGTAGCGTGACGCGCTCGTCAGTATTCACACCACTCACGGGTTAAATATATAAAATATAACTTTGCACTGAGGATGAGGAGGGAGCTGAAACCAAATGAAAGCAGATCATATGTAGCACACACACACACACACACACCACACACACACACACACACACACACACTGGCTTGATCATCGATCACCTGATCTAATCAGCATCCTAAACTCGACCGCGCTGTCGAAGCACTTTCACTGCACCTCCGTTACAGTCATACAATTTAAATACCTTTATTAGAGTTTTTTTTTTTTTTTTTTTTTTAAATTGAAACTGAGCAGATGTTTATTTTTATTCTTCTTTGGGGAAAAAAAGCTGGATTTTATTTACTTGACATTGCTACAAAAAAAAAAAATAATCCGATAATCCGATATATATAATATGATACATCACGATATTCATCTCAGTGTTCAGTTCAGATGGTCACGGATATTGTCTTTGTGTGTGTGTGTGTGTGATGTTTAAATGTTTATGGTTGTGCACTATACCAGCGGAGAGAGAAACCAAACAGAACTCTGAGCCGCGTCTTACTGCCTCACTGTGTGTGTGTGTGTGTGTGTGTGTGTGTGTGTGTGTGTGTGTGTGTGTGAGTGAATATTGTTGTAAATAAGATGTTTTAGAAGAGAGAATATTGTGAATATGTGAACCATGTGACTGTGATTAAACATATTTACATGAATGAAGTCGCTTCACAGATTTGTGATTTATATATTAAACACACTACACACACCTCTCAGCCAATCAGAAACTGGTATTTCCCATGGACATGGTATAAGAGGAATAAAACACAGTGTGCGATTTATGCTGTTCCGGTAAAATACTGAGTGACAAGAGAACGATAACGTATTAGAAGGAGAGCATGAATATAAATGCTGTGATTTGTTGCTGCACTACTGTCAGAGCTGCTGTTATAGAGAATTAATCAACACTTGACGGCCAATCAGAATCCAGAATTCAATAGCAGTATACCAGCTTCACTTCGGCTAAACTCTCGTTAGTTATCAATAAAACATCTTTATAATAAACAGAAATAAGAAACCTGTGATTGTGGAGTAAATTCAGTCTCCGAACACTGACAGTTCTTAAAAACTAGCGTAATGAAACTTATCCTCTTAAAAACTAGCCTAACTCTTTAACCTCTTAAAAACTAGCATAAACTCTAACCTCTTAAAAACTAGCATAAACTCTTAACCTCTTAAAAACTATCGTAAGCTATTAAGCTCTTAAAAACTAGTGTAATTAAACTCTTAACCTCTTAAAAACTAGCGTAATGAAACTCTTAACCTCTTAAAAACTAGCGTAATGAAACTCTTAACCTCTTAAAAACTAGCGTAATGAAACTCTTAACCTCTTAAAAAGTAGCGTAAACTCTTATCCTCTTAAAAAGTAGCGTAAACTCTTATCCTCTTAAAAACTAGCGTAAACTCTTATCCTCTTAAAAAATTGGGTAAACTCTTTAACCTCTTAAAAACTAGCATAAACTCTTATCCTCTTAAAAATTAGCATAAAATCTTATCCTCTTAAAACTAGCGTAATTAAACGCTTAACCTCTTAAAAACTAGTGTAAACTCTTATCCTCTTAAAAACTAGCATAAACTCTTATCCTCTTAAAAACTAGCATAAACTCTTAATCTCTTAAAAACTAGTGTAAAATCTTAACCTCTTAAAAACTAGCGTAAGCTATTAACCTCCTAAAAACTAGCATAAACTCTTAACCTCTTAAAACTAGCGTAAACTCTTAACCTCTTAAAAACTAGCGTAAACTCTTTAACCTCTTAAAAATTAGCATAAACTCTTATCCTCTTAAAACTAGCGTAATTAAACTCTTAACCTCTTAAAAACTAGTTTAAACTCTTATCCTTTTAAAAAATAACGTAAACTCTTATCCTCGTAAACTCTTATCCCCCCCCCCCCCCCCCCCCCCCGACACGATGCAGTTAATCTATTTTAAATCGCTCGTTAAGGAGTCTAATGACTTACAACACAATATGTTTACTCTGTGAACTTGAAAAAAGTCCTGAAAAAGAGCAATAAAAGTGAAATAAAATCCACGTTTATAACACATGCAAATACTTTTTTCCCACTATTAATAATTTTTAAAAAATTATATCAAATGAAGATTCATAAAACTGAACTTACCTCAAGTGTCTTATTGTTCTTTTTTTCTGTCATTTTATATGGCGGGTGTACAAACTTTTGCACCCAACTTTCTATTGTATCCATTCTGTTGTATTGTTCTAAATGACATGACAAGTTTGTGTGTGTGTGTGTGTGTGTGTGTGAGATAACCCTGTAATCTCCGTGGAGAACTCAGCCACCACAGGAACACCCTTTTTTTGTTCTTCAAGGGTCTGCAGATGGCCCTAATCCCCTAAAAATGCAGAGGGAAAACCTGTGTGTGTGTGTGTGTGTGTGTGTGTGGGGTGGGAGGTCTTGAGGTGGCCATTCAGTGTTTCTCATTTCCCGCCAAAATAGACAATGTGAGAGAAGATTGAAGATGTAGAGGAGTGAACTTAATTGTCACTCCTGTGTCTTATGTCTCTCTCTCACACACACACAGACACACACAAGTTTTCCCTCTGCATTTTTAAGGGGATTTAGAATAAGTGGTGAAATCAGGCAGCGAAGAAGGACCTTAAGAGTTGTGGAACTTTTCAGGAACTTCACAGTTCCTGGACGAGTTCCTGTTCTCACTACAGTGAAAATATCAGCCACGTCATTTCAGCCTGCAGTAAATAAAATGCAGCATTTAAACTGAGAACACAAAGAAGGCATTTAAAAAAAGTTCCTTACCACATTTTGAAAATTTAACCCAATTAAAAATCTTTTATTTTACAACTTGAAGCACAAAATGATCAAAAATCGAAGGTGATATGATGTGAAGCATCGCACATTAAGGTTTAAAGAGCTGTTCACAGAAAGCTACTGACTCAAGAGCATGAATCAAATGGGGTCTGGTTCCTCCAGTGGAAATGTGGCTGAAGTTTCTAGATTCTGAGATCTGGTACAGCAAGGACACAGAGACACAGGAAATGGTGATTTTACAGGCAACTAACATTATCTTAGCTAGCTCACTGCCTGTAAGCCAGATAACTAATCTCACCTCTCAGACAGTAGCTATGATAGTAATAATCACTGTGTGTGATGAAGTTACTGTTACAATCCCATTTTTTTCGCCAGTGCAACAATAAGGAAGCAAACATCCAGAAAAAAAAAAACATGCATTAATTGATTGACTACATTCGGCATAAAGGGACATTGTGTACATTTTTCATGGAATGATTCCTTAAGTGTTCATTATTAATTCACTACAGCTCGTAGTACTCATGATAAAGACTCATCACAGCTAGCTGGCTAGCTTGTTCTTAACAAAAGGTGAACCCGGAGGTGTCCATGTTTTTTTCCCACTTCTTATGTGGAATGTGCCGAGGTAAAAAATGACGTCATTCCAAACTGTGAATTACTGTTTACGAAGTAAATCAAATGCAGCATGAGGCCCTCACGAGTCAAAAAACAAGGCAAGACTTTTACAAACAGTGACTTCATACTACCACTGAAAACTGCACTGGTTCATGATGGCTAACGGAGCTAACAGTCAAACTGAACAAAATTCAGGGGTGGACACACTTTCGATGAATATTCAGTAGCAGTCTGCTCTGTGTGTGTGTGTGTGTGTGTGTGTCGTCCAGGTGCCAACCGAAAGTGCAGAAAGAGTTTCATCTCCCTCTCTCTTTGTCTTTGTCTCTCTCTCACAAACACACACACACGCACACACACACACACACAGTGGCTGCCAGGTGGGCTGACCGAAACTACAAGTCAATGACACACACACACACACACACACACACACACAGATAAAGCAGAGTCAGGAGAAGATAGTGTGTCAGCCAGGGGAATGAGTGTATCAGAGTTTTTAAGCTGTGTGTGAGAAAGAATGTGACAGGGGGAGGATGTGTATGTGTGTGTGTGTTCAGGGTTCTTGGCCGTTTTCCATGTGAAACCTCTGCGTTGTTTCCTGACCGTAAAGGGTAAACACACACACACACACACACACACACACACACAGTCAGACTGTAACTCAGTACCTGTGCTCCTTCCTTAGTTCTCCTTCTTGCAGAGTATCAACAGAACAGAACAGCGACATGTGGGCGGAGCTATAAACAGTGCAGTTCACTGATTGGGCAAAAACACAATAGTGACAGATTCGTACTGATTAATGTCTCTGAATAAAGAAGTTTATCTCTTTTTTATGATCCCTTTTCTGGTGGGATCTAAGAAGAAATGTCACAATTTCATCATTAACTTTAATGTTTCTGATCCACTTTGTTTATTTTCACACAGTAATCTTTACGTTTGGCCCAAATACAACCAGCTTTCTATTTACTGGCAGAATGTATTTTTGATAGACTTCAAAGCACTATTGTAAGTCGCTCTGGATAAGGGCGTCTGCCAAATGCCATAAATGTAAATGTAAATGTACTGGCTCGTATTCAGAGTCAATGACTTAAGGCCAAAAGTTGCATCAGTATTTACGAGAGGAAAGTTTCTGGTATTCAGAGTCACGTTACGCAGCTGCTTAAGTGGAATTTCTGAGCTCCACATTCAGATTATTAAAATCACCTGCATGTAGTTCACACCGCCATATTTTTCTTGAGTAGAATCAGTTTACAACAGCGTCTACACCACTGCCTTTAAACACAAACGCTCTCCTTTAAACCTAAAAAAAAAAAAATACAGACTGAAGAAGGAAATGGATTTTTTTTGCTGACAAATGTAATATGATGTAACATAAAAACCAGAGACAATTTAAAAATAAAAAATAAACCTCTAATATGATATATGAATGAGATGATGGTGAGTGTTGAAATAAATCTAATAGGAGTCTTGTTTATCACCAATATATTACTGCATGAATAGTGCTAGTTGTAATTATCACATTAATCACTGGTTTAATTTAACAAAATGGCTTCTACACTCATTATTCAGCAGCACATAGAATAGCACTTGATCCAGCACAGCATGTTATTTTACATTTAATTTTTATACCATGATCTGAGAGTTACTCATGTGTAAAATTTAATGAAGCTACAAGATACTAAATTGAGATCATGAAATCGTAATATGTGTGTGTGCAGGATGTAGACTATTTATCAAACTTTTAATTCGCTATTTTGATTTGTTGAATTAATAAAATAATGCCAATGTTGTTAATTCGATGTGCTCTCCTGTTAAGAAAATGTGCTCACGGTTCGAAAGATAATCTGACCGAGTGCTCATCTGCTACGCTCACAGAGAAACTTTAAATTTATTTATTAAATTCCATCCTGAACAATTTGAATATTAATCTTTATAATTACCATGTAATCTTTAAAAGTGTCCAAGATTTAGTTTATAATGAAATTCTTTATTAGGGTTTATTAGTTTAAACTTCTCTCATGAACATGTTGCTTTATTTTTGTTTTGGTTTATAGTTTACTACATTACCCACAATGCTATAAGACTACCTGTTCATAGCGGAGCAGTGGTATTTAGCCCTTGCTTCATCAGTACCTAAAGAGAGAGCTGCAGCGGAGCTTTAGTCCTTTAGTCTGTAGATCTCTCACCTCTTCTTCTATACATTCTGTTCAAACAGATCAGCTTCCAAAGCTTCAACTTTCACACTAATACCGCCGTCAACATCACCATGCTCGCCGTCTCATAGATCACTAAATAGCATTGCATTCTGAGACTTTGAGTGCAGCATTTGCTCCAACATCTCCACTACTTCTACAATGGAAAAAAACTGCTCTGAGCTAATAGAGAAGCCTGACTGTGACATCACCAACAAATAATGAAAATACAGCAACAACCAGCAATTTAGCCCCAGAATCACTAAACACATCACAGTTATCTCACTATAAACACGTTTAATGTGTTCAGGGTGGAGTGTTACATTAAGAGACTACACTGTCACACACTCGCTGTTCTTACACTTCAGCCAGATGGAGTGTGTGCAGTGAGGAATAATCCCAGCAGCTGTACAGATGAAACCACTCACTCTCTCTCTCTCTCTCTCTCTCTCTCACACACACACACACACACACACACACACACTGACTACTGAATTCTGTAAACAGAAGCAAAACTATTTTCCCTCTGAGGATAAGTTTTCTCTCCTCCACACTGCTCCTGATCTGGAAATGACCCAAATCTCACTGTGTGTGTGTGTGTGTGTGTGTGTAAGAACTCACTCCTAATTGCGACACAGATTAAAGAGGAAAAACTCTGGGAAAGGAGAGACTGTGGGAAACAACCCCCCCTACACACACACACACACACACACACACACACGTCAATTCAGCTTTCTCTCGCCCTTGCTCTTTCCAACTGAAACTCTCTCTGTCTTTCTCACACACATACACACTCACACACACACTCACTCTCCATTCATACTTTCATTTCTCTCTTAGTGGTTTTCAATTTGTAGAATAATCTGATAACAAAATCTGATTTTGGCAATAATTTGATGCACAAAATATTAACATGTTCACAAATAAATACATTTGTATTACTAGCATTAAAGTTCTCAGTTTCATTTGATTTTATTAATGTACATTATTTACACAGTATGTAATCCATCCTGTTTATCAGATTATTAGTTACATATACTGACTGATTATTGGGCTGAAATCTGTTTGTCTTCATCTGAATTGTTAAATTCTTTAATTTGATATTTGATGTTATAGTGTGTGTTTACTCAGGTCTACTCCATCCTTGAACTCAACTTCCCAGATCACACTACAGCATACAAACATGGCCGCTACAAACTATAATCCCCAGCACAACACTCAACAGTCACATTCATCAGCTCCTGAGTTCTAATCACAAACACCTGTTTCCAATTACACTCACACCCTATATAAACAGACCTTGATCATTCATTCAGTGTGAAGTAACACTCAGTGTGCATCACCTGACTTACCAAGCCTTTGTTTGTTTATTGTTATCCTGTTTTTTTTCCTGGTTTCTGTGTCTTGGATTTGCTACTTTACTCTTTACTCTTTGCTGTTTGCTGATCACCTGAACCCTTGCCTGTTTTTCTGACCTTGAACCTGTCTCTCTTTTTGGAATTGTTTTCTTGGGACATTAAACTGTTATACGGCATCTGCATCCGTCCCTCAGCCCTTCCATTGTGACAGATTACTTTGCCGCATAATAAGGAGAACCAGTCTTACGCCATGCTCTTACTGCACAAGAACAACTGATGGGAGAGCAGCAGCATCTGGCTGATCTTGACAACAAAATCAATCTCCTCTCTCAAGCCCTTGCCTCCACCACTGCACTTCGTGCTCCCACTCCAACCGTCAGCGTGCCGATTCTGGCTCCAGATAAATTCACCGGCGACACCTCACTTTGTAAGGGGTTCCTCCTGCAGTGTTCCCTTTATTTTTTCAGCCACAAGGGGATATCAGAGTCACAAAAAATCACGGCAGTGTGGAAGCAAGGAGGCGAGCCTACCTTGTCTTATGAACGGTTCACAGAACTATTTCACTGGGTTTTCAACCACTCCCCAGAGAGTAAAGAAGTAGGGGAGCAACTTTTAACCCTCAGTCAAGGTTCCCGTCTCCAGATAAATTCACCGGCGACACCTCACTTTGTAAGGGGTTCCTCCTGCAGTGTTCCCTTTATTTTTTCAGCCACAAGGGGATATCAGAGTCACAAAAAATCACGGCAGTGTGGAAGCAAGGAGGCGAGCCTACCTTGTCTTATGAACGGTTCACAGAACTATTTCACTGGGTTTTCAACCACTCCCCAGAGAGTAAAGAAGTAGGGGAGCAACTTTTAACCCTCAGTCAAGGTTCCCGTCAGGTGGCCAAATTCGCCCTCGAATTTCACACTGTAGCGGCTGGCAATGGATGGAATGATGCAGCATTAAACTCCGCGTTTCGTCGAGGGCTAAACATGGAAGTACTGACTGAAATGGCATGCTGCAATGAACCGCTCGTGCTCGATTCTCTCATAAATGTATATATTTTTCTTTATATTTAATATTTTTCTATATTTTCTTATTTTTTGTATAAAGCATTTCACTGCAAGTCATACTGTGTATGGTTATAGCATGTGACAAAATTTGAATTTGATTTGATTTGAATACCTCAAAACAGCAAAACGTCTTAACCCTCGCCAGGCCCGTTGGTCTCTGTTCTTCTCTCAGTTACATTTCACCCTCTCTTATTGACCCGGTTCAAGTAATACCAAAGCTGATGCCCTGTCTCGCATGCATGCAGCCTTCATAAAAGCAGCAAGGAGCTCATTCTCCCTCCTTGTTTGTGGGAGCTATCGCCTGGGAACTGGACCAAGGAATCGCCCAAACCCCTCCACACCAGGTTCCTCATTCATGCCCTCCGAACAAGCTATTTGTACCAACCCATCTGCAAGCTCAACTCATGAAGTGGGAACACAACTCCTTGGGCACTGGTCACTCAGGGACCCAACATACCTACCACCTGCTACGCGACAGGTACTGGTGGCCCAATATGCTTGCTGATGTACACCGTCTCCTCGTGTTCCGCCTGTGCCCAAGCCGAGGTCCCCAGAACTCTGCCAGCTGGAAAGCTAATGCCTCTGCCCATACCACAGAGGTCACACATTGTGGTCGATTTCATTACTGACCTCCTGGAATCCCTAGGCCACACCACCATCCTGGTCATCATCAACTGGTTCTGTAAGTCACTCCGCCTCATTCCTGTGCCCTGCTTACCCTCTGCCTTTACAACAGCAGAACTCCTCTTTGACCATGTATTCAGGTATTTTGGGATCCCGAAGGACATTCTGAGTGACAGAGACTCTCAGTTCATCTCTCGAGTTTGGATCAGTTTTATGGAAAAGCTAGGGGTGACTGTTGTCGCTGGATACCACCAACAGACCAGTGGACAGGTGGACAGGGCCAACCAGGAGATTGGCCACTTCCTGAGAACATTCTGTGCCAACAAGGAGGATTGGTCCCAGTTTCTGCCTTGGGCAGAATATGTACAGAACTCACTAAGACACTCAGCCACCCAGCTCACTCCCTTTCAATGCATGCTTAGGTACCAGTCCCCACTATTTCCTTGGAATGCCAACCTGACTGATTCACCAGCAGTAGACAGCTGGTTCCAAAGAAGTGAACAAGTATGCGAAAATACCCATCAACGCTTGGAACAAGTGGCTCAATCTTATAAAGAAACCCCTGACTGGCACCGAGGAGGGGCCCCCCTTATCAACCTGGGGACAGAGTCTGGTTAGCCACTAAAGAACATCAACCCCAAGCCTGCCGGAAACTAAGCCCCAGGTACATCAGGCCTTTCAAAATCTTGAAACAAATAAATTAATTTACATTTAAACTAGACCTGCCATGTCACTGCCACATTGCTCCCTCGTTCCATGTTTCCAGCCTGAAACCTGTCATACCAGATGAGCATCACTCCTGAGCTGCTGGTAATTCAGACCTCCCCCCCTTCACTCTGGACCTGTCCACCGGCAATGTTTCACACTGCCACGAAGACGCTCTTTCTTCTGTTTTCTATGGACTACACCAACACACATTGTACACACACACACGCGCACTACAGTGTAAACCCATATGAGGATGGGTTCTCTGTTGAGTCTGGTTCCTCTCAAGGTTTCTTCCTATCACCATCTCAGGGAGTTTTTCCTTGCCACCGTTGCCCTGCTTGCTCATCAGAGACGTCACACACACACACACACACACTTCACTTTACTTTTGTTTGTGTAAAGCTGCTTTGAGACAATGACCTTTGTAAAAAAGCGCTATACAAATAAAAATGTGTTGAATTGAATTGAATACCAGGACGCTTAGCCACTGACACGCCTCCAGATATCCCTCCAGCTCCCCTTGACATTGATGGTCAACCAGCGTATATAGTCAAGACAATACTCAATTCCCATCGCAGAAACGGCAAATTAGAGTATCTGGTCGATTGGAAGGGTTACGGCCCAGAGGAGCAATGCTGCACAAGATATCCTCAACCCCAACCTGTCCCGGGAGTTCCATGTTAACCACCCCATTTTGGAATTGTTTGCTTGGGACGTTAAACTATTATACTGCATTTGCATCTGTCTCAGCCCTTCCATTGTGACACTTCTGGACAGAGGAGTTCATGCTTTGCGGTTTCTTGGCAGCATGACAAGCTGCATTTTTTTTGTCTTATTAACTTTTCAAGAGAGAAAAAAGAGAGGCTGGTGCGGGAATGACTGTTTATAGCTGTTATAATGTAAGTGAGAACAAGAACTAACTTTTTACATGGAAACATTAATTGAAACTATAAATAGATAAAAAGTATTGTGTGTTTTTCTTTAATAAATAAAAAAAATTTAATTGTTATGAAACATTTGGGAACGTGTGACTCTGCTGTGGAAGCTGTGATGGTTGTGTGGAGATAAAAATGTTAATATTCCTTAAGCTTGTTTAAAGTTTAAAAAAGTGTATAAAAAAGTGTTTTCTTGACAAGTCCATATTACATAATATTTTCTCCATTTGACTCCACGTAACTGAACTCTCAAAAGAAGTTGTATTTTGATATATTTTTATAATTTTGAAATAGAAGCTGGAATAGAAGTTACATTTACATCTGTCATAAAATAGTGTGTGTGTGTCTGTGTGTGTCTTAAAGCAGCACTTTTTAATCGAAAGCTCAGACATGTTGGTCCTGTTGGTCCCATAAAACCAGTGTGTGTGTGTGTGTGGGAATGTGGGGATTAAAGTGGGGTGCACAGTGGGAAAACTTGGAGCTGAATGAGACAGGAATTCAGGGTACAGCACAGAGAGGAAGCACATCACACACACACACACACACTGCGGACGTGAGAACTCCTCACCGCAGTGCTTTTGTTTTCCCCCAAAATGCTTGGCTGATACAGGCTTAATGAATGTGTGTGTGTGTGTGTGTGTGTGTGTGTGACAAAGTGTGTATGTGTGTAATTGGCACAGACAGGCCTTGTGAATGAGGTGCAGAAAGAGGGGGAGCTTTATGGGAAAAGAAAAGTGTGTGTGTGTGTGTGTGAGTGAGTGTGACAGGAATTTCTGTCTGCAGAGGTGACGTGACCAAGTCAGTGCACTGTGATGTCACACGCAGGCCCCGCCCACATGCATACAGATATTTTAAAAAAATGTCTTAAAATAATAAATAAAAAAAAATAAAAAATAAGTTTTTTAAAATAAGTAATGTTCTCAAAGGTGGAGAATTTTTAAACTTCTATTTTCAATGTTTTTGTGTGAACGCGTGGAAAAACATGTTTTTGATAAACATCATGGCGTGCACGCACACACACACACACACACACACAAACACGAATCAGTGATAAAGCCTTGTCAGATTAGAGTTATAAAGTTTGTGTCCCCACCATTTGGAACTAAACTCCGGGAAACTCCTCTGTGTGTGTATCCGTGCGCGCACGCACATATGTGTGCGTGTGTGTGTGTGTGTGTGTGTTTAATGAGATTACTCTCGCCTGTTAGCGAGTTTTTCTTCTCTCTGATTCATGAAATCAACTTGAGCTTTACAAACATTCCCCACATACTTTCTCAAGAGTACACATCTCCTCGCTCTCTGTCTCTCTCTCTCTCTCTCAAACACACACACACACACACACACACACATACACACAGTAATCACAAAGATACCTCATCCTGATGAGGTTCCTGTCACTACACTGTGGCTGTCCCAAACTGACAGACATGAACTGGACACTAGGAGGTGCAGCAGCTAGCACAGGAGTACACTTATCCAACATTTAGCTCAAAAGTTGTTCACACTAGTGAAGGAGTCTCCAGTGTCAGAGCTTTGTAACAGTCAGAAGTAAAGTTGTAACTTCAGGGAAGTAAGAGTAACTCCACTTCATCACACCACCCTGTCATATTTTATTCCGTACTTATTGTAGCCTGTATAGTACAGCACTAATAACCTGCTAGCTAAAAGGATAACTAGCGATTTTGTATGAGGACATTAAACATGAATGGTACATTTTCCACTTGCAGTGCATTATGGGTAATGCACACAGACAATAACATTATCTAGAGTTTTCATTAGAAGAGATTCTGTGTTCTAGCGTTTTCTTAAAACACACATTGTTGAGAGATTGTGATTGGCTACCCACTTTACGCTACACCAAAACTGATTGGCTGATAAATAACCTAAAAATTCACACTGGTTTAATTCGCTAATAAATGTTTTTAACACTTTTTATTGCTTTTTGTATTTTATATTGTGTTTATATTTCATAGCTGGTCTTATTGAGTGACTGGCGTAGAGGGCGGGGCTTAGGTGTTTCAGCACTGTGTGATCGCCCCCCCTCCATCCGCAGCATCCTCCTCAACTGAGTGACTTCCAGCTTGTATCTGAACACATACACACACAGACACCATAAACAACAGTATTATATCCAATCTCACACTTAGCTTAGCTAGTTAACACCAACACCTATTGTTTATAAAAAGTATGTACCTATTGGAAGGAAACAGAACTCTGTGTGTGTGTGTGTGTTTTTACCTCCCCAGGTGATTATCGACATACTCCTGCAGCTCCCTCACCTGCTCCTCGGCAACCGTTGCCCTGGTGACGAGCTGCGCGCGCTCTCTCTCATGTGTCTCCTGTTGAAGCATAAGACATGTGTAAAAGAGAGTTTCTTACACACTTTTACCTGGATTATGTCACTGGAAGGGGAGGGGCTATTGCTATGAATGTCGGCTACCTATGTGATGTTGATGTGGTGGTTGTCATGGTTACCTGTGCAGCGACTGCAATCTCTCGGAGTTGCTTCCTGATATCAGCCCAGGCTTCCTCAGAGAGCGCTACACTGCACAGCATTTATATAAACAATTAATAAACACTATATAAACAAACAATAAATAAACACAATGTAATTATTGCAAATGAAGTTTAAAGATGCTAATATTTAAGACTGTTTAACACTCACTTCTGAGATGGCTGTGACAGCAGAGATACCTACAACAATAACAATAATCATAATAATTACCAGTTCATTACCAATCAGTGCTAATCACACACACACACACACACACAAACCTGTTCTTGTGCGATTCTCAGTTGTGTCTCCAGACGAGATTTGTCCTCTCTCAGCCTCTGAAGTTCTCTCTCAGTCTCTCCTCTAAGCTCCGCCTCTGCAGGGCTGAAGTGTGCTTCTGGTGGCCCCACCTCCAGAGCATGCCCAGTGTGTGCCAGGATCTGCTCACGCTGCATCCTGGGAAAACATTATAAACACTGTGTGTGATTGTGTTACAGTCAAATACTGAGTGACGGTGTGGTGTGATGAAGTTACTGTTACCACCCTGAAGTTGATTATTTTCCAACAACAGCACCTTCCCATGTGTTTTATTCCACTTATACCGCAGCAGTTTGCCAAAGTTGCCTAAGTTTTTTTCTTAAAGAACACCACAGCATACATTTTTATTTCTTTTATTTATAGTTGCATTAAATGTTGTGGAATATCGGTGAAACAAGTTAGTTTCTGTTGTCACTTACATTATGGCAGCTATAAACAGTCGTTCCCTCACCAATCTCATCTACTGGAGAATCCAAACAGTGCATTCAGGAGTCTATTTTGAAGTTTTGTACTTTAAATGGGAAATTTAATCGAATACTGACTGCAGGATGTTGCCCTTAGAAGAGCTGCCATGAGTGACATAATCCTTCTACACACAGAGTACCACAAGCATTGGCAAGGTGTGATCATGCCATGTAAATTCAAACAGACTGAACTTCTTTACAGAACATCAGCATGCCATGAACAGCACCATGTATCAGCTGAAACACACACAGAGGCTCTCCACCACCAGCTGCAGAAACACTGAGGGTCTCCTGAGGAAGTCCACACAGCCATGAAGGACTACCTGTGTGTGTGTGTGTATACCTGTATGCAGTGAGCAGTAGCTGGTGTGTGTTGTTGAGGTTGCAGAGGCGTTTGCGGTAGTTTCTCAGTGTGCTGGTCAGCTGCTCCTCTCTAGAGCGATACGACATTCTCACCTCCTTCAACATGGAGTCCACATATTCCTTCAGCTGCACACTGGCATCACCGTCTCTGCGCACACACTCCTGTAGACACACACAAAGCAGTTTGGTGTGCTATCTACTCTACAGTAACAGTTTAGAAGAGTTTAGAAATCTAACACTGCAATAAATACTGGATTAAATCAGTAGCTTTAATGAACTCCTTTCAGCATGGCTCTCAGCCACAACCAAGCCTGGCAACTGACCAGCTCTACCAGTGTTCCTTATCCTGTGTTACAATTTAGCATATTCATTAGTATTTTTCCATTAGCTTCCATTAGAATTAGCGTTTAGCATAGCACTTAGCATTTGCCATGGTGTTAGCCTAGTCTGTTTCTGCATTGTGATTGTTCTAGATTTTAGTTGTGATTTTTTAGTTAGTCAATTACTTTGTCATATTGCATGTATGAAATAAACCCTATGTTAGTGTCTGTGGTGGCAGGGGCATGGTTGAGCGTCAGCAGGGAGGAGAGGAGGTGGGTCGAACCGGCAGGTAACGCATAATGATTCTCACCTGTGTTGGATTAGCCCAAGTTTACTTATGTGTGTCTGTTTGTGCTTTCAGGGCCCCCTGTAATGATTAAGAGAGCATAGAGCCATGTGTGTGTGCGTCATTGAATGAGCCTGCTGAAAAGTGAAAGTAAAAATAGAGAGAATAAAAAGCCCTTTCGAGTAGTCTTCAGTCTGCCTCCCCCCTCCTCATTCCCGATCCAGCCCAGACGTGTTACAGTGCCTTATTTCTTGTTTTCCATTTTGTTACAGAATGCTGCCCCGGATAACAGCAGGCACAGCAGGGAAAGATAAAAGCACTTCACAGTGTTGAAGCTGTGATGAACCTGCAACAAACAACAGATCAGCCAACTTTAACAACAAACTCAGCAAATCATGCAAATGTTGCAAAACATGGCTCAACAGCTGACAGTTTTGAACAGCAATCCTCCAGTGAATTCAGGAATGGTGAGCTGAACTCCTGCTGCTTCCCATGTCTCCAAAATCTCCAAAGCTGACAAATGTGAAGGCAAACTCAGTGACTGCAGAGAATTTCTTTTTGCAGTATTTTTTTTTCCTTGCAGTATTCTTGCAATCTGTCCAAGTTCAGCACAGAAGTCTCAAAAGTGGCTTTCATTACCTTTCTACTCAAAAGCAGACTATGGGAGTGGTCCACAATGATCTGGGAACCGCAGGAAGAGGAGACTCAGTCTTACAGGCAGTTTACCTTCTTATTTAAGCTGTCTAACAATTCACCTGAGAGTAAGGAGAGAAGATCTTCAAAATCCACCAAAGTAAAAATCCTGCTGCTGAGGATGCTCTAATCTTCTGTACTCTGGTGGCCCAAAGTAAATGGAATGAATGAGCCCTCATTTCAGGTTACTGGAGAGGACTACATGAGGAAATTCAAAGGGAATTGATTTGTAGACATGACTCCCTAACACTGAACCAACAGATTTCCCTCTCAATCAGGTTGAAAAACCTTCTCCGGGAAAGAACACCACGATACTCAAAATCTGGAAAACCCAGTATCTCTCCTATGACATCAGAAACCATGGATGTGAACTGTTCACTGTTGTTACCAGAAGAATGCAAACAGAAGAAATAAAGAAGACTTGCGTTTGTACTGTGGGGGATCAGGACACAAACACCTGAACTGTATGTGTGTTCAGAGTCTCAGAGTCTACTGGCCAACTGTTGGTGTACAGCTCAGTTGGTATGATGGCACTGCGCATGTTGTAGGCCTAATCAACTATATTTGTAGAACCTGAGTTAAGGGAGAGGGCAATCATCTGCCCATTCACATCACCAGCCTTAGCCGGATTCTGCATTGTGAAGAAGAGAGATGGAGGATTGTGACCTTGTATAGATTATCGTGGTCTAGACCTAGTGACCAAGAAGTTGCATTACCCCATGCCTTTGGTTCAATCCACACTGGAACAGTAGTGTGGAGCTTGAGTTTTTACCATAAATAAACTGCAACCAGGATACCCATCAATGAATTCATCATGATTCATCATCACCCTCAAGATCCTACAAAAAAATTAATGAGGTAACAGACACCATTTACCACCCCAGTTCAGAGTTTAACCATCATTTCATGTCTCCTTATGATGTCATCTCCAGTATCTATCAACAGTTCACCAGCTTCTGGACTCCTGAAGGAAAGGACATCTCCAGTATTTGGTATAGTGGTAGGGTTATGGACCAGAAGAACAACTTCAATCAACTTCCAGCACCAAGAGGTCATAGGCACCAGGTCATGACCTTAGGAGCAGCTCTTGGAAGGGGGGATTCTGTAACAAACTCAATTTCCCTACCTGACCCTCAGCCTCAACCATGCCTGGCAACACCATCCTAGCAGTACGCATCAGCTGAGTACTTGTGACTCATTCTCCAATTCTCTCAGCATCACCACACACCTTTGGACCTTACATACAGTATGCTCTAGCTATGACAGTATTGGTTTTAGAATTTAGCATATTCATTAATACTAAGTTTTCATTAGCATTAGCATAGCCATTAGCATTAGCCTTAGCTTAGTTTGTTTCTACATCCTTGTTTGTGATTGTTACAGATTTTGGTTCTGATTTTTTTGTTTAGTTCTATGACTTATTGTTTTAGTTGTTTAACCTATTTAGACATACTCCATGTATGTGTAACAAACCCTGCATTAATGTCTATTTCTTGTTTTCTGGTGTCTATTTTGATACAGTAGCCTGCCTATGATACGTACAGTTTAGTAGAGTATAGTACATTGACTACACTACACTTATAATTTAGTACAGTTTATTACTATAACACTGCTGTACTGAATAATGGCTTAAATCAGGATCCCATCTGTGGTACATAATAACCATGTAGTGTGTAGAGTATATGAACCAGGCAGTGTGTGTGTGTGTGTGTGTGTGTATGTGTGTGTATACCGTGATGTCATATATGTAGTGTGTGAGACGTGCTCTGTACTCCTGATTCAGCTCCTTCAGTTGATTTTGTAGTTTAGAGTTTTCAGCCTCCACCTCCTTCAACTGGTGCTGAGAGACAAGCAGTGACTACAAACACACACACACACACACACACACACACACACACACATTTAATGACAGTCAGAAGACAGTTGTGCTTAATTTTGCATTTTGAATGGACTGATAGAGATGATACATCTGGAGCATCTGGAGCATAATAATATTGGGGATGTTGAACATCAAAATCTACACCATGACAATTGAAAATACTGATTTCTGATTGGCTGGCAGGTGTTATAGTGAGTATAACTCTGAAAATGATTTACAACTTAAAAAATTATCACACCAGCGCCGGAATCAACCAGAAACTCCACTTCCCAGAACGCATCACGGACTACAAATGTGGCCGTCACAAACTACAATCCCAGCACAACACTTCACCAACACATTCACAGTCAGCTAACTACGCACACTTGTTTCCAATCACACCCACACCTACATAAACAAACTTTGGACATTCAGCCAGTTACGAAGTAATTGGCTGAACCCCGGCTGCACTGCGCAGTTCGCTCATCTCCCAATGCTGACAAATATTTGGGAGAAACAACCTAGTGTAAGGGGTTTTTGTTCCAGTGCTCACTTTATTTCTTGAGCCAAGAGGATGTCTCAGAACAGCAAAAAAAGTCAAGCAATTCCTCAGCCTGCTCACAGGTAAAGCCCTGACTTGGCCTACAATGGTATAGTTCCAAAGAGGGGAACATTTGTTATCGTATGACCACTTCGTGGAACTCGTCCAATGAGGTTTTACCATTCCCCTGAAGAAAAGAATATTCGGAGAACATTGCTGTAACCCAGGGACAAAGAAATGCGGCTGAATATGCCCTGGGGTTCTGCACGCTCACTGAGGGAAGTGGAAGGAATGAACCAGCGTTCAAAGCTGCCTTCCGTCAAGGCCTAAACCAGGAAATGCTCATAGAATTGGCCTTCCAAGATGACAAGATGTCCCTGATTGATTTATCTATCCATCTGGATCACCTCATCCACAGCCATCAAGGCTTAAGTGCTTTGCAAGTCCAACACCTGAAACTGACTGATCAGAGCCCATGCAGCTGGGTCAGACCAGGTTGAGTGCCACAGAGTATGAGAAATGGTGGAAGAAAAAACTGTGTTTCTACTGTGGCCATCCCAATGACTTTGTAGCACAGTACCATTCTTGGGAGAAATTCCCCATGAAACCCAGCCTCATTGAGAGAACCACCACCTCTACCTATGCCTCCATTGTGAGGCCATCTCAGTTTTTGTCCCACCAGTCCTTTACCCTGAATGTTCAGATAAAACACTCAGAACATGTCTCTGTTCCCTCAGTACTGATCGACTCTGGGTTGGCTGGGAATTTCATGGACCATGGTACCATCATGAAGCTCAACAAACCCACACAGCCATTAACATCCCTTAAAAATCCACGCTATTGATGGGGGACCCATGGGAAATGGCACAGTCACTCTGTGTACCAAACCCCTCCTGCTCAAGGTCAGCACACTTCCCCAGGAATACATTTACTTCCTCATCAACATCACAGCTAAAAATCCCATGATCCTAGGGTTTCCCTGGATGCCCCTCCACGACCTTCAAATATCATAGTACAATGAAATTATGAAGTGGTCTCTCACTGCATGAGTCACTGCCTGCATCTTCCCCGCCTTGTCATTGCATCGAGCACAGTGGAGAGCCCTGAAAACCATGGACCTACAGACATCCCCATGGGGTATCAAGAACTACAAGAAGTATTTAGTAAGGCTAAAGCTAGTGGCTTACCCCCACAAAACCTATGATTGCAGCACAGAGCTCCTACCAGGAACCATTCTGCTGCACAATTGAATCTTTCCCCTCTCCTTAGCTTAGCAACAGGCAATGGAGGATTATGTCCAAGAGGCATTACAACAGAGGTACATTCATCCCTCCATCTTCATCTGCAGGATTTTTTTTGTGGAAAGGAAAGTAAGAGGACTTTGTCCATGCATTGATTATCATGGACTCAACCAGATCACAATAAAGTATCAATATCCCCTCTTACTCGTCCTGTATGCCTTGAACCAACTTAATTCAGCCAAGATATTCACCAAGCTTGAGCTGCTCAGTGCCTACACATTAGAGAGGATGACAAGTGGAAGACGGCCTTTAGCAGTACCTCTGGCCACTCCAATCACTGCATCATGCTTGCACCCCCTTGGTCTTCCAGTGCCTCATAAACAATTTCTTAAGTGATATATTTGGAAAATTTGTGACTGTGTTCATCAATGACATATTGATCTATTCCCCCTCTCTGCAAACCCATGTCAAGCATGTTAAGCATGTTAAATGAGTCCTTGCACATTGAGCACAATAAGCCTCCTTTACAAACAGCTCTATTTAAAAGGGGAAAAACATGAATTTCACATGTCCACCATCTCCTTCTTTGAGTACATCATAAGCCCTGAGTGGGTGGCCCTGGACCAGGAAAAGGTGGCTACTGTCACCAAATGCCCACTCTCAAGACAGTCATAAACCTAAACTCCACTCAGTGGCTTTCTACTCCAAGAAGCTTTCACCAGCTGAAAAAAATGAAGACATTGGTAATCGAGAGTTGCTGGCTGTGAAACTTGCCCTAGAGGAGTGATATCACAGATCATAAGTCTCAAGTACCTGAAAACAGCCAATCACCTGAACCCTTGCCAAGCCCGGTCATCTTCTTTGCTTGCTTTGATTTCAGGCTCTCGTATAGGCCCGGCTCCAAGAACACCAAGACAGACTCACTGTCCCACCTGTATCCCACAGAAAACAAGGACCAGGAGGTGGAACACATACTGCCCTCTCCTGCTTTGTGAGAGCTATAACATGGAATATCGACAGACAGATTGCTCCTGAATGTCCACCAGACAGAACCTATGTGCCACCTAACCTAAGATGTAAGTTCATCAGATGGGCACAGATGACCTTAGCCACAGGACATACAGGCATGCACAGGACATATCACCTGTTGAAGATGAAATATTCGTGATAACGGACATCCACAGACTCATCTTATCACGCACTGCTCGCACACAGGCCAATGTGCCACACATTCTTCCAGCTGGTAAGCTTGTGCATTTACCCACACCCCAGCGACCCTGGATTTACCTTGCCATAGACTTCATCATAGACTGCCCCGAGTCACAAGCTAACAGGGTGATTGTGGACATCATTGACCAGTTCTCAAAATCATAAGTTCACAGTGATAAATTCAAATATTTACAATATATTTTTGTGAATCCATTTATTTCTGTAAAGCTGCTTTGTGACAGTGTCCATTGTTAAAAGCGCTATACAAGTAAAACTGAATTGAATTGAATTGTCCCTTTGTCTGGTTTGTCCACCTCCTTTGAAACAGCTGAAGTTATCTTCACTCACTGTGGGAAACCTGAAGACATCATAAGTGATCAAAGCAGACAGTTCACCTCGAGGGCCTCAGCCAGATTCATGGAGAAACTGGGAATCTCAGTAAGCCTCAAGTCCAGTTACCACCCACAAGCTAACAGGCAAGTGGAATGGGCAAACCAAGAACTTGGCTGTCTCTTGATGACCATTTGCTCTGAAAACCAAGAAGATTGGTCTCAGTTTCTTCCTGGGGCTGAATACACCCAGAATTCACTGCGCCACTCAGCCAGGCAATTTACCCCGAATGGGTAATGGTTTAGGCAGAGTGAACAAGTGTGGGAGAATGCACACATGCACTTAGAACAGGTGGCTTAGAGAATTTGCTGACTGACATTGAGGAGAAACCCCACAGTTCTAATCTGGTGACCGAGTATGGCTGTCAACCAAGGGCCTTAGAAACACTCAAGGTTGTAAGAAGCTCAGTGCAAGATACATTGGTTCATAAATTATCCTTCGCCACATCAATGACATCACTTAAAAGCTGGAACTCCAACGCCACAGTAGATTAGCACCCTCATTTCATGTATCACACCTCAAGCCCATCACACCAGTACCAATAGCATCCACGATTCCCCACACCATTCCACCGGCACCACTGGACATAAAAGGCACACAATGTTCTTGACCTGGCAAGAATTCGATGCCAAGCATCCCAAACAACCATGCCCTCGCCCCAATGGTAGGCCCAGCTCCCGGAGTGAGCTCTTAGGGGGTGGGGAGGGCTGGGAGCTCTGTCAGTGCCGGAAGCAACCAGAAACTCCATGTCCCAGAACACAATGTGTTTGGCCACATTGTACTGTTTGCTGATTGCCTGATTTTTTGCCTGGTCTTGTTTATTGTCTTTTGCTTCACATTTCTGGAACTATTTGCCAGTGTCTTTTAATAAAATTCTAACCTGCACTTGCATCTGCCCAACATAAGAAAATAACACACATGACAGCCAATCAAAAATGGTGTCTTGGCAGAGAAAAGTCTCCACAAGGAGAGGAAGATGACAGTGTTGATAGGGTTGACAGGAAACCTGATTTTAAAAAAAAACTGAAGCTATTATTTAATATAAAGTACACTAAATAAGCTGAAATATTTTCTTTTGGTTAATGATGTTAAGGTTAGTGTTAGATTCAGGTGTAGTATAGCATTAATTAGCTGCTTTAGTAATTATGTCAGTGGAACGTCCTCACCAGGATAGTAAGACTAACGTGTATGTGCTCTTACAGCTGATTGCTGTGCAAGCTCCTGTTGTGTGTTGCGAATCGCTCTCTTATTCTCCTGCTGCTCCTTTCCCATAGCCACACTGAGAACACACACACAACCACACAAACATTCACAAAATATTTCACACACCTGTGGACTAACTATGATGTCATATTAACATTTGAACTTTAAGCTTTCATTCTTGTTTGTGCCTCACATTTTCTCCTCCAGTCGCTGTTGTTGTTCTTCATAAGTCTTTCTGATTCTTTCGAGCTCCTCCCTCAGCTCATACTGGGCCCTCTACACACACACACACACACACAAAGAATGCCAAAGAATGCCAAAAATGATCAACACATTCATGTTATGATCATATTATGGGTCAAAAGTCATCCAATGCCTTGTGAGGATGTCTAATTTATTAAAAGAGTGGTTTAGAGAAATATTACATGTGCTGAATATGGTGAAAACTAACCCAGGATTCAAACTAGCAGGGTACATGATATTCATGTCACTTAAATAATGTACTTATCAGGTGAAATTCTGTTAGATGACAACTTTTATTTGCCTAAATAAGTAAAATGTCATGCTTCGAAAGATCCAGATCCAGCCAGTGCCATGCCAGATATTTCATCCTCTGTGGTCGGACAGAGGAGAGGAATGCAATGTTCCCAGAGAAAGGATCCCCATGCTACAGCCAGGTCAGTTTGATGGTTCCACTTCATGGAGAGAGTTCCTAAGTTGCTTTGAGGATTGCACTAGAGCTAATCACTGGTCTGATAGGACAATGACTGTCCAGATGAGATTTTGTTTAGTGGGTGCAGCAGTTGCAGTAATCCACAAGAACCCCAGGTTAGGCCGCTGGGATTATGCCCGTATTGTGGAGGAAGTAGAGGCTGCATATGGTCCATCATCTGAACATGCTGCTGCCATCGAAATAGACCTGAGGCAGAGGGTCCGTAAGGCAGGTGAGCCACTCCATGTGCTAAGAGATGACATTTACGAGAAGGTCTCCATTGTGTATGCAGATCGCTGTGAGCAGGAACAGGACTCAATCAGTGTGGAGGGGTTCACTAATGCCATGAGAGATGCTGATATTATGCAATGGCTGCTGGAGGATTGCCCACGTACACTGGCCCATACCTACGAGATTGCACACAGGTATGAAATCACAAATGTAGTGTAACACAACTCATGCGGTCTGCCACAAGACTAACAGAATGAAAGACTAGACTGGCTATGTTACAGGAGTGCCCAGACCAAAGCGAAAGTGACAAAAGAAACCCAGTGTCATCAACCCCTGGGTGGAGACAAAAATACTCAAGAGTGGAATTCACACCTAGCTTTTCAAAGTACAACAAGAAGGGAAAAATAAATTTGGAAGAAATTGTATGTCACAACTGCCAAGGCATCGGTCATATGAGGTGGGACTGTCCTTAACCTGCAGTGTGTTGCTCTATCACTACCCCAGGCTTCGGAAATCCAAACTGCCTCTGCGGTTCTCAGAGTCAAGGGGAGTGGTTCTGAGATGAGTATCCACACACTGTTGTATGACATGGAAGTATGGACAGTGGACAGTGGGGACAGAAGGAGTGTGTTACCCCGGCACTGCTATGAGACCATTAAAGCAGATGCAAGACCCCCACTCAAGCTATCTACTGTATAGGCTCTCCAAGGAATAAGCCCTATAAATGTTGATGCCCTTGGGGAAGTTGACATTCCAATACAAGTCGGAACCCATACAGTCAGTGTCAATTTTATCATGGAAGATGTAACCGAGGGTACTGAAGCCCTCTGGAGCCATCTTGGGGTATCCATTCTTGGAACAAGCATAGGCACGCCTTGACTTTGGCAGCCAGAAAATTGTATTGTTTGGTGAGCAGATACGGTACTTCAACCCGAAGAACAAACCCCAAGTACATGTGGTTCGGATACCAAGCACAACTGTCCTTGAGGTGGGACGTGAATACATCGTGCCAGGCAATGCACATTTCAAGGAGCAGGTGCAGGGCAACATGCTGTTGAGCCCAACTAAAGGTTTCATGGAGAAGCACCAGGTGATGGTGGCATGGATTGTAATTGATGCCCATTCAAGTAATTGAATCCTCATCAGACTGTTTAACCCAGGTACTGTCACTGTGAAGGTTAAAAAAAAAGAGTCATTGCTGGAGTCCTCCAGCCTGCTGATGTGGTTCAGGCCACCTCCCCAGAACTACCCTCTTCAGACCCACTCCCTGCTGTCATCCCAAGTCATCTTAATTTCCTGTATGCAGAAAGCACAACAGAGCTGGAAGTGACAGAACAGAGCGAGTGGGCAGAGTTGCTTAATGCCTGCAGTGGTGTTTTCTATTTAGGACCCACAAATCTTGGTTACACTAGTCTAGTGCAGCATGACATTCAAATCTAGCCTGGTCCACCTGTAAAGCAACCACCATGTAGAATGACCTTTGAGAAACAGCAAAGTGCAGAAGAACAGATTCAGCAAAATCTTGACACTGGTTTAGCCTCCTCAAGCAATAGCAGCTGGGCTTCACCCATAGTAATGGTGCAAAAGAAAGACCAGACATCATGCATCAGATGCATGAAGGGGCAATGGGTGGACACTTTGCTGTAGAATGGATGCTGTCCCGACTGCAGACAAGGTATTATTGGTATAAAATGCGAGAAGATGTTTCACTCTGGTGTTGCACCTATATCAGCTGTGCAGCCAAGGCTCAACCATTGAGGAGGCCTCAAGCACCCATGGGTACCGTACGAGTAGGTGTTCCCACGGAGAGGATCGCTGTTGATTTGATGAGACCCCTGAAAGAGATGGAACGGTTCAATCGTTACATCATAGTGGTGCAAGATTATATCACCAAGAGGGTGGAAGCATACCCCTTGCCCAACGATCAAGCTGTTACCATAGCGGAAGTCATAGTTGCTGAATGGGTCTGCTCCTATAGAGCACCACTAACCTTACATAGTGACCAAAGCACTAATTTTGAATCTGAGGTCTTCCACATGATGTGTGAACTGCTAGACATTGAGAAGACCCGCACAACACCTTTCTGAGCTCAGTCTGACAGACAGGTCGAGTTCAACGTCACTTTCCAGAAAATCCTAGCCATAACATCGGAGCAATGTCATTGGGAGTGGGATCTTATGGTTCCTTATGCTGTGATGGCTTACAGAGTGACCAAGCACAGTTCCACTGGTTTTACTCCAAACATGATGCTCTTTGGCTGGGAGCTAACAGAGCCCATTGATCTAGTTGCAGGAATGCTCCATAATGATACATCAGCTCAAACACCCCCGCAATATATGTGGCTCAAATGAGGGAAAGTTTGGAGTTGGCACATCAAATTGCAAGGGATGCATTAGGCCAATCTGTGGAGCGTGCTAAAAAGCAGTATGATAAGAGAGCGGCAAAGACACACTAAAAGGTCGGTGATACAGTGTTAACTTGTTAAAGGAACTAAACGAGTGAAAAACAAGATCAGGAAGTTTCTCCCCAACTATGATGGTCCTTACTTTATCCTGGGACACCTGGATGACTTACTAGATACAGAGCCCAAGGACCAAAGTAAAAGTCCTTCATCATGACAAGCTCAAACCTCACCATTCTCAGCAACCCCTGGAGAACAGCTGGGTATTGAAGGACTCAGAAGTCTGGTGACCTCAGGAAGTTCCTACCTCAAATCTGGAAGCCGATGGAACTGAACTCGACCTGAACCTGTCTCTTCTCTTCACAGAAGAACCTGAAAATGCCAGCAGCACGGACAGGGTCCCTGCTGTGGACGACACTTGTGTGCCAGTAATGGAACAGGAGGACAGAGATGTTCCATGGAGTGAAGGTAGCATGGTGCAACAAGACTAAACAGGGACTGTTAAAGGTAAAATTAGGGATAGGCTGCAATGAGTCAGGAGACCAACAAAGTGGTTATGTCACTGGACTAATTGACCCTTGTTAAAAAAAACTCTTTTTGATAGTGTGTTCTTGTTCTATTGTTTGATAAAAAAAACCTGAAGCATGCTGTTTGTGAAAATATTCTCTTATATGTGTTACTTTTATAACCTGGGCATATTTTGTTGAGCACACACGAGCACACTTCTTTTTTGTTGGTTACATGTTGTAGTTAAGGAAACAAGCCATGAGTATGTTTATTTAAGCCTAATTTATTTCATTTGTATGCAATGCAATGGCTGTTGTTAACTTCTTTTCCTTCTGCAGGCCAATAATGGAGGAGAAAGACAGTCACTTAGCTGGACTTAACTAACTACCTTGCTATTTGTGTTTGGACTGAATTACTATTGTTTACAAAGCTACTCTTAAACCCCTCTAAGCACCGTGCTATCCTTCTACCTTATGGACTGTTTACCCCGTCATGTGGGGCTTGGAATATATGGGCTAGTTGCTTGAATGGACTGTACTACTACTTGTTACTAGGGAATGAAAGAAGGAGTTTTTTTTTTAAAAAAAGAGAGAGAGAAGAAAAAAAGGGAATATGGGTAGACAATATGTTGAATGTATTTCTGTCTGTTATTCACATGCGAATCTATGGTAAAGTATTTGTTGATGCGTTTCATGTCAGTCATGTAATGGTGATGGATTAGTGTTAAGTTTAATCACCATCCAGAGTGGGGGTAGTGTTGCAGAAGAGGGAAAAAAGGGTCGTCGATTTAATATCATTAACTGGGTGTTGTAGTCCTGAGTGAAATGCATGATGGGTAATGTACTTCAGAAGAAGTGTGCTTGTGTTGTGCTCTGCAGTTCAGGGACGTTTCCCTTTACTGTTCCCCTTTACTTTATTTCAGTTAACCCACCCGGGAGATATTGTGCACTGTAACCCTGACAACTTTTATTTGCCTAAATAAGTAAAACGGCATGCTTCGGAAGATCTTTGTCCCTCTCATCATTTGCCCAAACATGAACTAACGAGTTGTTACTCTGCCACTGGGAGTTGCTGAAGTGGTGAGAGTAACACTGGGGCTCGGTGAGAGTAACACTTAACTGCATAAGACCTAATTTGCATAGAAGTGAGAAAATCTCTATTCAAATGTTGCTGTTGCTGAAATCCCGGCTCCGCGTCAATTGCATATAAATAATAAACAATAATAAATAAACAATTGCCTGGGTATATTGCAGCTACTTCAATATACAACGAGTATCATGATATAAAATTTGTAATATTGTAGATGTTAATAATATACATCATTTTTAATATTTTATTTAAAAATTAAGCAGAAAATAGAGGTACTAATAGTAAACATATAAATACAAGTTGCGTTGGAATAATGCACACATGGACACACACACACACACACACACACTGTACATATATGAAAACTGTCCTCACGTGTGTGTGTCTGTCCCAAGTAGCATTGCATCCTCGGCTCAGTTCCTCTGGCTAAAACAGGACACACGTAAAGGTTCAAAGTGTTTGTGAGCGTGTGTGTCTATGTGAAAGAGAGAGAGAGAGACAAAGAGAGACTCACCCTGACTCTGAGGTATGACACTCTCTTAGCATAGCTCTGACTCTCTCCAGGTCTAATGTGTGTGTGTGTATGTGTGTGTGTGAGTGAGAGAGAGAGAGAGAGAGAGAGAGACTCACCCTGACTCTGCTGTGTGACACTCTCCTCAGCAGAGCTCTGACTTTCTCCAGCTCAAGTGTGTGTGTATGTTCTTGCTCTTTCTCGTGCAGCAGTGTGTCATGTGCATGTGCAAGGGTCAGCAGCTCATTGCTCAGCTCCTGTGAGTGTGTGATCTCACGCTCCAGACCCTCACTCACAGCCAGGAAGTTACTCTTCAGGGCTGCATATTCCTCCGCCATGTCCCGCTCGTTACCCTCTGCAATCTGTAACCGTGATGATGCTGACTCAACCTCCCGCTTCAGCCGGCCAAGCTCTGCCTCCAGATTCGACACCACACCTTCCTGACACAACACCTGAGGGGTGGGAAAGACAGGACAAGACAGGTGTGTTCCTGAATCCTGAATAGCCCATCTTTGGTTGTTGCACTGATATTATCAGTAGCTAATTAATTAGCAGCCAACATATGAAGTAGCAGAACACATTAGCACAGCACTATACAATGTAGACACATAGTGTGTGTGTGTGCATGTGTGTGTGTCACCTTGTTCTGCAGCTCAAATATGTCTGCCTCATATTTCTCTCTCAATTTGTTGGCTTCGATCTGCACTTCCACAAGATCTTTGGAGATCTAAAAACACATACACATATTTACATTAGATTTATGGCATAGAACAGATGCCCTTAACCAGAGCAACTTACAGACGTGCTTTGAAGTGATTATAATAAACACAGCTTGGTCAAGCGGTAGGTCTTTAGTTGTTGTTGAAGACAATCAGTGACTAAGGTGTTTGGACAACAAGGAGAAGTTTATTCCACCACCTTGGTGCCTGGAGAGAGAAGAGCATTGATGGATGCCTTCCTTGTACCCTGAGAGGTGGTGGGCCCAGTTAAGCACTGCTAGAAGATCGGAGGGAATGTGGGGCAGTGCAGGGTGTGATTTAAGATAGGTGGGTACTGGTTTTGTAGGCAAGCATAAATGTTTTAAAAATGTTTGAAACCTCCTCAAGTTATAAAGGAAAAACCACCATAAGCATGCAAGTTTAGTGATGTGAGGCAGGAAGGACAGTTGGTTGTCCATGGTTACCCCAAGGATGTGTGCAGTGACAGATGTCATTGGTGAGATCTCAGAGTCGTCCAGGGAGATAACAAAGTCTTGATATGGAGATGACTCTATAGGGCTGTACAGCAGCTTACTTTTGCTAGAATTAAGTTTCATCTGCTGAGCTGCCATGCATGATGAGATGGATGGCAGACATGCTGAGATCTGTGCAGAAACTGAAGAAGGAAAGGAGAGGATGAGTTGAGGGTTGTCAGCATAGCAGTAGTATGAAAACTCATGTGAGGATATGACCAAACCAAGAAAGTGGGTATATAGGATATGACCTTAGAGATAGTGCATGTATAGCACATATGACCTCAAGAGGTCATCTGAGAGAGAGGGTATAGAGGAAGAACAGAAAAAGACCCAGCCTTGTGGGACATCAGTGGAGAGTCTGCATGGAGCAAATGTGGATCCTCTCCATGTCACCTGATATGACCGTCCATCCAAGTAGGAAGCAAACCATTGCTATGCTCTGTTGCAAATTACGAGACTTGTGAGGATGGACAAGGATGGTCATGGTTGGCTGTGTCAAATGTTGCTGAAAACTAATGATAGTTTGGCTGATCTAGTGACATTAAGCTACTCAGTGATGGCCATAAGGGCAGATTCTGTGGTGTGTGCTGCTTTGAATCCAGACCAGTTGGTAACTTGGAGGTTGGTCTGTTGATTGTGAGACAGTTGATTGTAGATGATGCATTTGAGGAGTTTAGAAAGAAAAGATACAAGTGATTCTGGTCAGTAGTTGCTGATTTGTGAGGGATCCAGGGTTGGTTTCTTGATGGGTATAGTCCCTCTTGAATGCAGTCCTGAATGCAATTGGTACATTGTTCCAACCAGATGTTATGGCATCATTAATAATAAAAGAAATGAAGGGGAGCAGGTCTTGTGAGATGGTCTGGAGTATTGTGGAAGGGATGGGAACCAGCAGGCAGAAGGTGGGATTTCAGGACAGGATAATTTGCAGAATATTTTCTGTTGATAGAGAAAGAGGTGGGAAATTCTGAACATGCAGTGCAGGATTCGGGTAGGAGTGAAGATCAGGTGTATTTTTTCTCAATCTTCTCATCAAAGAAGGTGGTAAAGTCATCAGCCAGGATGGAGAAGGGGGAGGCGACGGGTTAAGAAGTGAAGAAACAATGTTGTCAAGCTTGTTTGGATCCTATGCAGTGGCTACCAGCTTTCTCTTGTAGGAGGAGGTCTTAGCAGCTTTCAAATCACATCAAATCAGAACTTGGACAGAAGAGAGCAGTTTGAGGGGAGATCAGTATCAAGTTGTGATTTCCTCCACTTTCTCTCACCTGTTCTCAAATCTCTTCTATTGCTGTGCAACACATCAGACAGCCAAAGAGCATGGCGAGAAGACTTTTAGAAGTTTAGAAGATTGAGGGCAGAGGAGGTCCACTGATGAGGAAAATGAAGAGAGGAAATTGTTGTTGGCTAATTCCAGCAGTAGAGAGGAAAAGAAGGAGTCGGGGTCTGGAAGGGTTGATAGGATGCATGGAGCTACGGAGGAAAAAATGATAAGAGTAGAGACTGCTGAGAGTGGGGGAGCAGTAAGAATAATGGATGTCAGGCAGAGCAGTGAGAGTGATGGTGAAGGATCACTGAAGTGATGGTGGAGAGTGATGGTGAAGGATCACCAAGTGATGGTGTGAGATGTGGAACTGGGTAGCATTGATGTCCATAGCTGGACATGGGTGGCTGAAGACCAGGTCTATCACATTTCCTCCTTTGTTGGAGGGTACCTGTTGAATATCAGGGAAAAGGAGGGCAGAAAAGAGAGAAGGCAATAGGCCTGGAGTTTGTCAGAGGGGAGGTAGAAGTCTCAGAGGAGAGTGAGAGGGTGAGATCAGTAGTGAAAAGATTAAGGAGCATGTCCATTTCTTCAAGAAAGTTTCCTAGGGGACCAGGAGGGCAGTCGCTGACAATAATGAGAAGGTTGTTCAGAGAGGTAACAGTAATAGCATGGAATTCAGTGCAAGATGTGTGAAGCACCATCTGTTAGACAAAAGCAAATCTGAACCATCAGTCTTGACAGTTTCTCATGGAGTGTGAGAGAAAGCATAGGCAGAGGACAGAGCTGCCAAGAATTAGGATCATGCCATACTCACACATGCTAACTCATCACACTTGTCTTATATAAAATAGCTCTAACAGAGTGTGTCAACTGAATCAGGATTCTAGATGGCTCCTTGCAAGCCTTCACTGCTTGTTAGCCAGCTAGCTCTAGTGTAAAATGCAGCTAAAGGAGTATATTCAAGGAAAAATGAACAATGCCATGCTCTGAAGCCCACCTTCAATTTGTCCTGTTCACTCTGCACCAGTCTGGAGCTCAGGTCCCGGTTGGAGGCGGCATGTTGAGCCGCCTTGCTTTGTGTGGAGCCCAGTTTATTGCACAGATGATCCTGAACAGACACACACACACACACACACACAGAGTAAAGCAAGACATTATTTCTGTGTATGCATCAGGCACATTATCAATAAGTAATGTAATAAATCAATAAGTAAAGTAATGTATATACTTTATACTGTATACTTGCTGTACATACATACATACTTTTATACTATATGGTATACTCACTTTATAGTCTATTTATTGTCTGATGTTTTATGCTGTTTTTATAACACCAGTCAGAAGCAGTGCTCCTAATTTCGTTGTATACAGAGATGTACAATGACAATAAAGGCTTTCATTCATTCATTCATTCATTCATTCATTCGTAACACACCCAATCAAAATAGATGCTAGCAAACTTCTAGCCACTTGTTGTACATGAATTATCTACTGACCGAGGACACAGAGATGCTAATCACAGATAACGTAGCTGTAAAATTGCCCTTCATTTCATTACTCACTTATGTGAATGGTACGTTTCCCCATTTGTAGTGCATTGTGATTAATACATAAAATACCTAGCATTTCCATAAAATTATATTCTATTAAGACACTAAATAGGAGTGAATGCTAACATTTGAGACAGAGCCAAAGGGGTATAACAGGTATCAGAAACCAGTAATTTAGTATATCAGATCCCTTTCAGAGCATTTGTGTGAATTATTATTATTATTATTATTATTATTATACCCAGTTTCTATCTAATCACACATAAGAACAGTGATTATTATAAATAAATAATTGTTTTTATAAATCAATAATTCTTACGTTTTCATCAGTCAGAAAGCGAATTTTCTCTTTCAGCTCCTCTGATGAGCTCTCCTTTTTCTCCTCAGCCATTCTCTAAAGCAGCCAAACCTTCAGTGTATGTTACACTTGTCACAGTGTCTCCATAAACACAACAGTGCTGCCATGGGTTACACACACACACACACACACATGCACAGAGTTAACACCAGTCTCAGCTGTGAATGTTTATGATGTATTTTTTCCCAACTGGTTATACACATTTCCCACAACTACAACCACAAATTTCAGTATCACACATACTATTCTGAAAATCTTACACTTAAAGAGAAAAACTCACTTTTCGTTCAAAAACTCTGCACACATGCCTCATAGCCAAATAAACCAGTCAGAATCTCACACACAAAGCAGATATGTACACACACCAACCACCAAGTTAGACACTGTATTTCAAAACACAAAGCAATCTTTTTCCAAAATACAAAGACCACAACAGCAGTCACTGAAGAAGCAATTTAATGTACATTTCACTGTTCACAAATCTAATTACCTTACAAAATGAGATGAGGCACAAAACAAACATTTCTCAAAAGCTGCTCAAAAGTATTGCAGAAACAGAGGGAAATGTAGTATTGGTACTCTGTGTGAAGTTTACATATACAAAATCAAACAAAAATTTAATTTTATTTGTATAGTGTTTTTAACAATGGCCATTGTCACAAAGCAGCTTTAGAGAAATATTTAAATTCTGAATATAAATTCTAACCTTATAAATGTATAACTGACAAAAATAAAGAAGTAAAAAAGAAAACGTAGATATTATCTTGTAGATCATGAGGATTTGGCCACAAAACCTCATCTACATCTGTTCTCCCTGGCCACACAGCAGGTGAAGAAGTGCCTAGAGACAGATCCACCCTTGACATGACTCTGCAGTGATATCTTCACAGGCTCTATGCATTACATCGAGAAGACTCACTTGTTGATATGGGTTCTGCTCATATACCTTCCAACACCACACTGAAAAAATTCCTCAGGTGGATTGAGGAAGTGGGAAAATGGTGGAAGGAACATCATCTGGATGTGTGTATGCATGGTGAACCATTCTTGTATGTCATGTGCATAGTGCAAACTGACATCTTCCCATACAGAAACATAGGTGGTGTTGACGAGACAAATGTGGTTGCACTCGCTGCCCAGCTTCCCTCATGCTCATTCCATGGTTGACACTATTGACCAGAATTGCTCAGATGCCATTGGAAATATTTCTTTGTCTTCCCTGTCCTCTTCATCTTCCTCTGCCTCTTCCTCTCTGTGGTCTTCCTCGCTCCATTTTTGTTTGTTTTTCCTGAACCAGTGTGACACCTCCCTCTGCAACTGGATCCTGGACTTCCTGACTGGGAGACCTCAGTCAGTCCTGATCGGGAACAGCATCTCCACCACACTGAGACCTGGGGCCCCCCAGGGCTGTGTGCTCAGTCCACTGCTGTTGACTGTTTGCTCAAATCACTTCAAGTTCACCAATGACACGACCGTGGTTACTCTCATCAGCAAGAACGACCAGTCAGCATATAGAGAGGAGGTGCAGTGGCTAACGGACTGGTGCAGAGCCAACAACCTGTCTCTTAATGTGCACAAAACTAAAGAGATAGTTGTTGACTTCAGAAGAGCACAGAATGACCACTCTCTGCTGAACAAGAGCACCAAATTTCTTGGTGTTCACCTGGGGGAGAACCTCACCTGGTCCCTCAACACCAGCTACATAGCAAAGAAAGCCCAGCAGCACCTGTACTTTCTGAGAAGACTGAGGAAAGCACATCTCCCACCCCCCATCCTCACCATGTTCTACAGAGGGACTATGGAGAGCATCCTGAGCAGCTGCATCACTGCCTAGTTTGGGAATTGCACCGTCTCGGGTCTCAAGACCCTGCAGCAGATAGTGAGGACAGCTGAGAAGATCATCGGGGTCACTCTTCCCTCCATCACAGACATTTACACCTCACGCTGCATCCGCAAAGCCACCAGCATTGTGGATGACCCCACACACCCCTCTCACACACTCTTTACCCTCCTGCCATCTAGTAAATAGTACCGAAGCATTCAGGCCTCATGACCAGACTGTGCAACAGTTTCTTCCCCCATACCGTCAGACTCCTCAACACTCAGAAACTGGACTGAAAGAACACACACACACACACACACACACACAACTGTGCATCCTCCATCCTCTTAGTAATCTTTTGCACATTACATTATGCTGTTACTATATTTATTATACTGTACATAGGCTGCTACTTCCTACACTATTTCAGTAACTTACAGTATTTGCACTCTTTGCACTATTGTCACTGGATTCATTTTCTAATAGAACGGTGTACTGGTCAGCGCTGCACTGGGACTTACTATGCCCATTGTCTAGCCCAGTAGTCATTGTACTGTCTTGTGCTGTCTGCACATGTTTGCACTTGTGCACTTTATGTAAAATTAATGTAGTCCCTTGTAGTTCTGTATTGTTCTGTGTTTGTCTTATGTAGCACCTTGGTCCTGGAGAAAACATTTCATTTCACTATGTACTAGCTGGCTGTATATAGTTGAAAAGACAATAAACTCCACTTGACTTGACTTGACAGGGACAGCATTTATATGCCCCAGGAAATTAGGAAAACTGAGTGGATAATTATGGTGAATTGAGTTTTCACAGGTTAGATGTGGTTTCGTTCATTAGCACGCTGAGTTCTGATTGGTGACTTCAGTGTTTAGAAAGATGAGACAGCTGTGTTCCGAATGAGAAGTACATAGTGTGTTGAGAAGAGTGTATCGAATTTTGCAAAATGAATGCAGCAGAACTGCAAACTATGTTGAATCAATGAGAATGATTGTGTGATTATGGGATTTTAGCATATAAAATCAATTATTTGGTGTATTAATTCAGTTACAGTTTGTATCCAAATGAGAAAAACTGTAAAACCACAAAAGACAGTGTCATATCAGGAAGACCCACTAGATGGAGCTGTATTACATGTCACAGGAGTGATGGAGCTCAATTATAGTTACAGGATCTGTTATGTCTCCCTCCTGTGGTCACCCAAAGCTGTTACACCAGGCAATATTAAACAGTAATCTCATACACTACAATGTTAAACTGCTAGCAAACGCATATTACCCGTTTAAATGTCATTTTAAACCATCAGTGTCTCAAAGACTCTTCGAGAAAATAACATGCTGATCCATAATCAATATATCGATGTTTTATGACATCCCTAATAACACATTGCCAATACACACACAAATATACTCTACATACTTACACAACAACACACAGTCACAAACACATGATCATTCAAATGCTCTCCTACTTACATACACACAACACACACACAAACACTCTGCACTTATCAATAATAAATACCCCCCCTCACCCAAACACTTATTTGGTAACAGTGTAGGTGATTCCACTTACAGAAATAAAGAAATGAAGTCATGTTCTGCCTCCTATATGGACTCAGAGCCATTTACTGTTCATTGTGTAAAATGTTAAAAGAAAGCAGATTATTTATGGGTCATTAGTTATGTATGAAATAAGTTCACCGTGTTTGTTGTTGCCATGATACCTCACACTGTACATTGTTTTTGTTGGAGCAAAGCCTGTAGGTTTATTCACAGCAATGAGTTTAAATACTGCTAATTAATACTTACCATGCTAATTGATATTTCAAGTCTAAAAACACACACAGTATCATAGAAACTTGACTGCACTGTGCTAGCTAGCTTAAAGTTTATCTCTAGCAGTTATTTTTTATATTTTTAAAATATTTTTTATATTTTAGGCATTTATTCAACATTATGCTAATGATGACACATTCTTTGTAGATTCTTTGTAATAATCCTTGAGGGTTATTATGTTCTATAATACTGACTATACAGTTTGCTGTGTTGAGGAGGTAAATATACATCACTCATCAGAGTTAGCTGGCTAGCTTATTGCTAACAAAAGATGAACATGGAGGTGTGCATGTTTTTTCCAAGCCAAAATGACACGTACCATTCAAGTTAAGTCAAACACAGCACTATATTACAGCATGGATACAGACTGAGGTGCAAACACAGACACACACCAAAAAAAAAATAAAAACAATGAAAATATATATATGAACACACAATTTAATAAATTAAAACATAATTATGTACATAATCAACTAAATTAAACTTTTCTAATCTTTTTCTTACAACTTCAGTACGAAACAAATTACTTTAACTCAGTGTATAAACAGTGAATAACTTTGTGCAATGACCAAATTACTGCACTGAACTGATACTATAAGATATTTATAATGTGTTTTAAACATAAATGTTTCCTTCTGCTACATGTAAATGGAAAACCATGAACATACTGTATATACAAAACTATTAAATGACATTATAAGTGCATTAACAGTTTCTGTTTTGCTGTTAATAAGAAAAGATTAATTACTGTACAGTTAAAGTTTATTTATCTCAGCTGGTGCTTTTTTACAAACAACTAGAGAAGCAGAAGTGCTGACATGTTGTACACCATCTGATTATCACTAAATGATCATGTTTTTCAAACACTTTGTACTGTAAGAGTTTATCCTCATCATCCTCTGTGTGTGAGACTCAGATCAGATCAGATCAGAATTAAAGTGGCTTAAATCTGTAAAGAAAAAGAAAAGAGCAAAATCAGTGTAAACACTGTGTGTGTGTGTGTGTGTGTGTGTGTAATCTTAAAGTACAGTATTTATATTGCAGAGCTGCAAATACACATATTAAACTATAAAACAAACAGAAATTATTAAATTACACAATCAGTAAAACATTTTCATGCAGACAACACACAAAAAGACAGATTCAGGTATACAAAATACAAAACCATAAATACCACAAATGATGTAAAAACTGGGGGGCTGGATCATTGTTTCTGGGAGAAACTCACTGTTGCCTGATAAAGCCACCAGGGGGCGCCCTCATCAGCTGCCTGAACAACCTCAACTGGAGTATTCCTACAGTCACTACTCACAGCTTGTGATGATCGGTGAGGATAGAGACGTAGATTGTAAGCAGAGAGATGAGAGGTGAGGATAGGGACGTAGATTGTAACCAGAGAGATGAGAGGTGAGGATAGGGACGTAGATTGTAAGCAGAGAGATGAGAGGTGAGGATAGAGACGTAGATTGTAAGCAGAGCGAGGAGAGGTGAGGATAGAGACATAGATTGTAAGCAGAGAGATGAGAGGTGAGGATAGGGACATAATAAGCAGAGAGATTTGTCCACATACTGAGCTCCTGCTTCACTCCCACAGACCGTAACACTGGTGTTAATCTAATCACCATCTGTCAATCTAACACTTTTTTCATCACTAATGAATAAAATCCCAAAATACTTAATCTCCTTCACCAGGGGCAAGCTCTCTCCCACTCTTTTCCCGGTGAGAAGCATCCCACTCTTTTCCGAGAGAGAATCCAAATGCAGAACGGTGTTTTTATTTCTTATTACTGTACAAACACATTAAGATACAGAATCTCCTCTGAAGTGTATAAAGAGACGTTAAACAAATCACTGTTATTGTGTGTGTGTATGTGTGTGAGTGTGTGTGTGTGTGTGTGTGTTTCAGTCAGTAACTCACTGTAGTTTCTCCAGTTTACAGTGTGGATCCTTCAGTAGATCAGAGAGCAGCTTCACTCCTGATTCTCCTGGTTTATTGTAGTTCAGATTCAGTTCTCTCAGGTGTGATGAGGTGTTTGACTTCAGAGCTGAATCCAGAGCAGCACAACCTCCACCTGTAATTCTGCAGTATTCCAGCCTGTAGAGAGATCAACATTTATAGATCAACACACACACACACACACACACACACAATGCTTCACAGCCCATGAAGTGTGTCTATGAAAGCCAGAAGTAAATCCAGATTGTTACACGTCTATTTCACTGTTTGTTATTTTGAATCTGGAAAACTATAGCAGTTATTGCTGCTCTATTAAAATTGCGCTCCAGGACAGACAACATTTTATTAATCTAAAACAGCCATATGACACAAATGCAGGATCCACAGTGTGAAAGTGATGATCTGACCTCAGTGTCTCCAGTGTACAGTGTGGATTCTCCAGTCCAGCAGAGAGCAGCTTCACTCCTGAATCCTGCAGTTTATTGTAACTCAGGTCTAGTTCTCTCAGACTGGAAGAGTGTGAGCTGAGAACTGAGGACAGAGCTCTACAGCTTTCCTCTGTGAGATTACAGTCACGCAGCCTGGGAGAGAAATGATGATATATCAGAACACTGACATCTCAAACACAAACATACACAAAAATAATTTATCCCTTTACTTAGATCATTTTGCATGTACTGTATGTATGTGTGTGTGTGTGTGTGTGTGTGTGTGTGTGTGTGTTTGTGTGTCTGTCTGTGTGTGTGTCTGGGACGGGGGCCTTTTAAATCTATATACAAAAGCATAAATACCACAAATGATGTAAAAATTGGGGCGCTGGATCATTGTTTCTGGGAGAAACACACTGTTGCACACTGAGAGGTGAGGATAGAGACATAGATTGTAAGCAGAGAGATGAGAGGTGAGGATAGAGACGTAGATTGTAAGCAGAGAGATGAGAGGTGAGGATAGAGACGTAGTAAGCAGAGAGTTTTGTCCACATACTGAGATCCTGCTTCACTCCCACAGACCAGTACAGTGACTGTAACACTAGTGTTGATCTAATCACTGTTTCACAATCTAACACTTTCTTTCATCACTCATGAATAAAATCCCAAAATACTTCATCTCCTTCACCAGGGGCAAGCTCTCTCCCACTCTTTTCCGAGAGAGAACCCAAATGCAGAACAGTGTTTTTATTTCTTATTACTGTACAAACTCATTAAGATACAGAATCTCCTCTGAAGTGTATAAAGAGACATTAAACCACCAAATCACTGTTACTGTGTGTGTGTGTGTGTGTTTCAGTCAGTAACTCACTGTAGTGTCTCCAGTTTACAGTGTGGATCCTTCAGTAGATCAGAGAGCAGCTTCACTCCTGATTCTCCTGGTTTATTGTAGTTCAGATTCAGTTCTCTCAGGTGTGATGAGGTGTTTGACTTCAGAGCTGAAACCAGAGCAGCACAACCTTCACCTGTAATACTGCAGCTTTCCAGCCTGTAGAGAGATCAACATTTATAGATCAACACACACACACACACACACACACACAATGCACACAGCCCACGAAGTGTGTGTATGAAAGTCAGAAGTAAATCCAGATTGTTACACGTCTATTTCACTGTTTGTTATTTTTGAATTTGGAAAACTATCACAGTTATTGCTGCTCTATTAAAATTGTGCAACAGGACAGACAACATTTTATTAATCTGAAACAGCCATATGACACAAATGCAGGATCCACAGTGTGAAAGTGATGATCTGACCTCAGTGTCTCCAGTGTACACTGTGGATTCTCCAGTCCAGCAGAGAGCAGCTTCACTCCTGAATCCTGCAGGTTATTGTAACTCAGGTCCAGTTCTCTCAGACTGGAGGAGTTTGAGCTGAGAACTGAGGACAGAGCTCTACAGCTTTTCCCTGTGAGATAACAGCGATACAACCTGGGAGAGAAATGATGATATATCAGAACAGTGACATCAAAAACCCAAAAGGACACACATATAATGGGGAAATGTATAAAAGTTCTGTAATATCTACATGGTAAACCATAAATGTATAAAAATACCATTGATTAAGCTCTGAGAATGTGCACTTTAACTACATGTGAATTGTTGGAGTTCAAATTTAAAACTGTGGCATACAGAGACAAATAAAAAATAAATCCTATATGCTACACTGGCATGTGTGTGTATGTAGACTTCTATAGAAAAGATAACAAAGACGGCAGTCCATTATTCTGTTATTCACTATTCGTCATCATTATTCATCACTATTTCAATTTTTTCTTGTGACTAATATAAGCTGTTTTTGTCCACATTATGAGATTTATAAGCATTTGTAAGCATTTTGTAACAACAGTTATATCTGGCCTTACAGATATGTATAACTGTGTATCATCTGCATAGCTATGCAAATTGACTTCATGCTTCTTTATAATCTGACCTAGCAGCAACATCTACTAGGTCTATAAAAGTGGAATATGAGAATATAAAATATTAAAATAAAGAATAGTAAATCTAGGCCAATACAGAGCCTCGTGGTACAACACAGAGAATATCGTGCTTATCTGTTGTTCATCTAGAATAACAAATTATTGTCTTCCAGTTAAATATGTAGAAAACCAGTTTAAGACATGAAAGACCAACTATTCTCAAGCTGTTCAAGAAGTGTGATGTGATCTATAGTGTAAATGCAGCAGTAAAATCTAAAAGCACTAAAGGCACAAGTACCAAAACACCATCTGCTTCAGCATTTAATCTCAGATCATTTACTACTTTAATAAAATGCTATTTCAGTACTATGATATGATCGGAAGCAGGAGGTGAAACATTGCTGGTGTTATGGAGGCAGACGGACGCAAGTTCAAGTGGCTTTTATTAAATACAAATAGGGGAACTAAAGCCAAGGGCTAATCAATACTTCAAACTCTGAACAAGGAAGAGGTCAGGTGATCAGCACACAGGCATTAACTAGACAGTGTAAAAGGGTAAACAATACACAAAGCAGAGGTCTAAACAGCAAGATAAACAAGCAACAATCAAATAGCACACACACAATGCTGGACCAAGACTTCACAATGAAAGAGTGAAAGTATGGATTATTTCAAGGAGTGTGTGTTAGTGTGAACAGATTTGCATGATCAAGTCCAGTGATTTCATAAAGGGATCGGTGTTTGGTTGTCATGTGACGTGGCGACTCGCTGGGAATCATGGAAATGGAAGTTCTCTTGACGAGGCATTGCACATGTGGACCTGACTGCTGGTTTCATAAATTAACAAGCTATTTGAGGATTTAGTATTTTTCTAAGATGTACTAGTGTATAACTTAATCTAAAGACAACCCACAATGCACCTGTAGGGGGTGTACATGTGCTCTAACTGATCTTCTGTACCCAGAATGCATTTGCAAATAAAACCAATAAAACATTAGAGTTTATTTTGTAGATTAATCTGATTATTAACCATCCCAACATTAGTATAGAGTGAAATGTATCACTGATACTTAAAATACAATTTATTTTTGAAAGGTTTAAATATAAAAATGTTTAATATTTTGTCAACCTCTTGTTAGGCTTGTTGCTCTACATTTTACTGTTATTAGGTTTATACTATAATAATGACAATCAAATAAACAAAATGTGAAAGTGATGATCTGACCTCAGTGTCTCCAGTGTACACTGTGGATTCTCCAGTCCAGCAGAGAGCAGCTTCACTCCTGAATTCTGCAGGTTATTCTTACTCAGGTCCAGTTCTCTCAGACTGGTGGAGTTTGAGCTGAGAACTGAGGACAGAGCTCTACAGCTTTCCTCTGTGAGATTACACTCACACAGCCTGGGAGAGAAATGATGATATATCAGAACACTGACATCTCAAAGACAAACATACACAAATATAATGTTTAACCTTTTAGAAATTAAGCATTTTTATACAACCTTAGAGCTCATTAGTGTACCTACACTAATGAAATATTTAAACACGCCTGAGTAATCACAAACACCTGTGAAGCCCTACATCCCAAATATTATGGAAATGGAGGGCACCGTATAAAAAGTGCAGTAATTTCTACATGGTAACCCATAATGTACAAAAATACAATTGATTAAATTCTGAGAATGTGCACTTGAACCACATGTGAATTGTTGGAGTTCAAATTTAAAACTGTGGCATACAGAGGCAAGTAAAAATAAATTCTATATGCTACACTGGCATGTGTGTGTATGTAGACTTCTATAGAAAAGATAACAAAGATGGCAGTCCATTATTCTGTTATTCACTATTCATCATCATTATTCATCATTATTTCAGTTTTTTTCTTGTGACTAATATATAGATTTATAATTCATAAGCATTTGGTAAGCATTTTGTAACAACAGTTACGTTGTGTACCTGTTTAGCTTTATGTTTGGAACGTTTGTCTCTGTGTGAGTTTTCTCTTTGGTTGTGTTTTTTGGTCTGTTTTGCACACCCTCTCTATGTGGCCTTGTCTATCTTTTGGCATCATGGGATGATTTGCCACATCGACACCATTTCTGGCTTTTTGCAATAAGACATTTTGTGAGTTTCACATTCTAAACTCTTTATCTGTAACTCTGATGCATCCTTTCCTGCTGTCTCCATTGATATTGCAGTGGTCAGTGCACATTCAAGGGTTAGGTCTCTTTCTGACAGTAGCCTCTTTCGAGTGCTTTGATTATGCATGCCAAATACAAGACTGTCTCTTATTGCATCAGAAAATCCATCTCCAAAGTCACAGTATTAGGAAAGTTTGTGCAATTCTGCAGTGTATTTGGAAATGCTTTCATGCTTTGATTCGTTCCATTTGTGGAATCTAAATCTCTCAGCTATTACTAGCGGTTTTGGGCTCAAGTGATTTTGTAAAAATGTCAACAATTTCGTCAAACATCTTGCTTGCTCAGGGGGAACTGTACTGCATAGAAGACTGTATGTTTTGGCACCACTGAACTAATTTCACTAATTTCATCATCAAAACTCATCATCAACCTGTATACTAGATCCTTTACCTACTTGTTTCCTCAAACAGATAATTCCTGAAACAATCAAACCTCTTTTAAAGATAATCAATTCTTCCCTTAGCATTGGTTATGTACCTAAATCTTTTAAATTAGCAGTTATCAAGCCTTTTATTAAAAAAACCTGACCTTGACCCCTGTCAGCTGTCTAACTATAGACCAATATCAAACCTCCCCTTTATCTCCAAGGTCCTAGAAAAGGTTGTAGCACAGCAGCTATGCTCATACTTACATAGGAATAACATTCATGAAATGTATCAGTCAGGATTTAGGCCTCATCATAGCACAGAGACAGCGCTGGTTAAAGTGGTAAATGACCTACTGCTGGCCTCTGATCAGGGTTGTGTCTCCTTGCTTGTGCTGCTTGACCTTAGTGCAGCTTTTGATATCATTGATCATGCTATTCTCCTCGATAGACTAGAAAATGTAGTAGGCATTACGTGAACAGCCCTTTCCTGGCTCAGGTCTTATTTGACTGATCGTTATCAGTTTGTAAACGTAAATGGTGACTTCTCTTCTCATACTAAAGTAAAGTTTGGTGTCCCGCAAGGCTCTGTTTTAGGCCCACTGCTCTTTTCTTTATATATGCTACCTCTGGGCAAAATTATCCATAAGCATGGTATTAGCTTCCACTGTTATGCTGATGATACACAGTTGTATGTTTCAGCAAAGCCAGATGATAGACTCCAGCTTAATAAAATTGAGGAATGTGTAAAGGACATTAGAAACTGGATGCTTATTAACTTTCTCTTACTTAATTCTGACAAGACAGAAGTACTTGTACTAGGACCACATGCAGTTAGAAGTAAGCTTTCTGATTACATAATAACTCTGGATGGCCTTTCTGTTTCATCATCTGCAGCAGTAAAAGACCTTGGTGTGATTATCGACTCTAGTCTTTCTTTTGAAGCTCATGTAGATAATATAACTAGGATCGCTTTCTTTCATCTCAGAAATATTGCTAAAATAAGAAATATATTGTCACTACACGATGCAGAAAAATTAGTTCATGCTTTTCTTACCTCTAGGTTGGATTATTGTAATGCCTTACTGTCTGGATGCTCCAGTAGATGCATAAACAAGCTCCAGTTAGTCCAGAATGCAGCAGCAAAAATCCTTACCAGAATCAGAAGATATGACCACATCACCCCTATCTTATCCACACTGCATTGGCTCCCAATCAAATTTCGTATTGATTATAAAATACTACTATTGACCTATAAAGCACTAAATGGTCTCACGCCACAGTACCTGAGAGAACTTTTGGTCTTTTATGACCCGCCATGCCTACTCAGATCAAAAGGTGCAGGCTATTTATTGGTACCTCGAATAGTGCGGGCTACAGCTGGGGGTAGAGCTTTCTCTTACAAAGCCCCACAGTTATGGAACAGCCTTCCACTTAGTGTCCGGGGCTCAGACACAGTCTCAGTGTTTAAGTCTAGGCTGAAAACATATTTGTTTAGTCAAGCCTTTTGTGAATAGTTTTTTCTTAGGTACAGGGGCAGGTCTGGAGGGTTCACAGGCATAGAGTGTTGTGGTGAACTGGGATGTTTGGATGCTGTCGCCCCCCACTCTCACACGTTCACTCAGGTTTGTCGACGGTGGAGTGGCTGGCTGCCTTATGTCCCAGGGTGCCCTCATGTCTGTGTTAGCTTCTGGCTCTCCCTTTCAGTTATGCTGTCATAGCTAGTCTTGCCGGAGTCCCTGCTTGCACTCTGCATGCAAAGTACATTGTGCTTAACCATTAGAGGACAAAAGCTTACCTAATAATCTCTTCCTCTCTCTCCATCTCTCTCTCTCCCTCACTCTCTGTCGAGCTACACATGCTACTTTTGAGATGCCAGTGATCCTGACCCCTTCTGCTCCTCCTCGCTGCCTGACCCATCCTGATGCACCTTCTGCTCCTCCTCGCTGCTTGACCCATCCTGATGCCCTACTTCTGGTTGGAGTTCTCATCGGTTGAGTTCGCTCGCTGCTGCTGGGGGTGGCCCCATATGGACGGCCTGAAGAACTGTTTAGATTGCTGGCGATGGTGCCACCTGGGGGCTGTGGAGATGGCTTGGGGATCACATATGGGGAGCTGTATTGTAATGGCTTGGGACTGCGATTGCTGTAGTGGCTTTGGGGCTGCAGTTGCCACGAGCAGCTTCATACTCAGGACTCCATCAGTGGACAGTGGATAGATTTTAACCAACCGGACTTCTTGCGAAAACTGTGATGAATTTATTGGTTGCACAATTGCACTATTTGTCCTTATAGTACACAATAATAGAAGGGATTTATTTATAATCACTATCTGTTGCACCCAGATGAGGATGGGTTCCCTTTTGAGCCTGGTTCCTCTCAAGGTTTCTTCCTCATATCATCTCGGGGAGTTTTTCCTTGCCACCGTTGCCACTGGCTTGCTCATTAGGGATAAATTCACAGTGATATGTGAATCCATTTATTTCTGTAAAGCTGCTTTGTGACAATGTCCATTCTTAAAAACACTATACAAACAAAATTGAATTTAATTGAATTTTTCTCCTCCATGTTGTTGGCATCGCAGTACAGTTCAACCCTCTGAGTATATGATTCCCAGGCCTCATTTCCTCACATTTACCACTTTTCCCAACTAAGGCCCTCGTCACATTCACTTGCTACTTGAATGTCTCTCACGGTGTACTGTACACTGTTACTCTCACGTCTCTTTTGCAAGCTAGCATCAGTGACTGCCTTCTCTATACTGGTCCGCTCTTTCCTCTTGCTGATGCTCTGCTTAGAGTTTTATGTAGTGAACACAGACGTGCGTGATACACACAGTGAAATGCACCTGTGCTGTTATATTAAATATCAGTGCTCTTGGATTGCTGCTTATCCAATCAAATTAGTGGATCGGAACTAACTGTTGCATAATAATAGTGAAATAAATTTTAACAGGCACAGAAGGAAGTAAGCAATAATAATGTAAAATAGAATCATTTTATAAACAGTGTAAAAAATACAATGAACTTCAAGAATTAAAATAAAATAAAAGTAATGTAAAAGTAACATGCCAGTTGTAACGAGGAGTCAAGAGAGTGAGGATCCATTAGCAGCGTTTAATAAAAGGCAGACACAGTCGTACAGGCGTGGTCGAGCAACAGCAAACAGGGTAATCAGAGGCAAGACAAAGGCAGAGTAATCAGACAGGCAGATGATCAGGGCAGGCAGCAAAGAATCCAGAAACAAGAGAAAACAGTCCAAGGTCAAACACAGTAAACCAACAAAGAAGATAGAAACGCTCAGAAATGTCAGCCGGGGCAAAACAAGAGTTCGCAAAGAGTGAGCGTGAGACAGAGGCTTAAGTAGTCCCGGTAATAGGCTGCAGGTGAGCTCGTAATCAGTGCTGGGCACAGGGTGATGGGAAATGTAGTTTAGAGAGGAAAGTCAATACTCGGGTGATGGTGACCTCTGGTGACGACCAGGGGGAACCACAGAGGCCGGATTCGTTACACCAGTGAAAGTAAGAAACTAATAAAAGGGAGTTAAAAGCTAGTAAAAGTGGGAAAATGTTTTAGCTGGTTTTAAAATCAAAGATAGAAGGAGGCTGATGAATGTTTACTGTTAACGTCTTCCAGATATTTGGTGCATAAAACAAAAAGCTGCTTCACCCACTAGATGATATTAACACACAATTTGTCACAGTTTATCAGGCGTTCAGAGATGTATGAAGGCGCTATAGCATTAAGAGATTTAAAATCTAGTACAAAAATGTTATAGTCAATGCTAAAAAAAGTAGTCAGGCAGTGGAGTGATGCTAAAATCACGTTTTCTAGTACGTTTATAATATTCTCACTGCTGCATTCTGCACAAGTTGTAGTTTGTCTAGCAGTAGGAAGTCCTGTGAGAAATGCATTACAATATTCAAAGTGAGAAAAAACTAATCATGGATCAATTTCTTGGCATGTTGTAACTGTACATAAAGTCTGAGCCGTGCTATATTCCATAAATTATAGAATGCAGTTTTAGTAATGTTATTAATTTGTGGTTTAAAGATAAATCAGAGTCCAGAATTACACCAAGGTTTCTAACTTCACTTCAAGCATTTCTGTCTTGTCCTCATTTAGTTGAATAATGAATAAAATCCGAAAATACTTAATCTCCTTCACCAGGGGCAAGCTCTCTCCCACTCTTTTCCCAGAGAGAAGCATCCCACTCTTTTCCGAGAGAGAACCCAAATGCAGAACAGTGTTTTTATTTCTTATTACCGTATAAAAACATTAAGATACAGAATCTCCTCTGAAGTGTATAAAGAGATGTTAAACCACCAAATCACTGTTACTGTGTGTGTGTGTGTGTGTGTGTGTGTGTGTTCAGTCAGTAACTCACTGTAGTTTCTCCAGTTTACAGTGTGGATCCTTCAGTAGATCAGAGAGCAGCTTCACTCCTGATTCTCCTGGTTTATTGCGGTTCAGATTCAGTTCTCTCAGGTGTGATGAGGTGTTTGACTTCAGAGCTGAAACCAGAGCAGCACAACCTTCACCTGTAATACTGCAGCCTTCCAGCCTGTAGAGAGATCAACATTTATAGATCAACCCACACACACACACACACACACACACACACACACACACAAAAACACACAATGCTTCACAGCCCATGACGTGTGTGTATGAAAGCCAGAAGTAAATCCAGATTGTTACACGTCTATTTCACTGTTTGTTATTTTTGAATCTGGAAAACTATAGCAGTTATTGCTGCTCTATTAAAATTGTGCTCCAGGACAGACAACATTTTATTAATCTAAAACAGCCATATGACACAAATGCAGGATCCACAGTATGAAAGTGATGATCTGACCTCAGTATCTCCAGTGTACACTGTGGATTCTCCAGTCCAGCATAGAGCAGCTTCACTCCTGAATCCTGCAGTTTATTGCCACTCAGGTCCAGTTCTCTCAGACTGGAGGAGTTTGAGCTGAGAACTGAGGACAGAGCTCTACAGCTTTCCTCTGTGAGATTACACCCACACAGCCTGGGAGAGAAATGATGATATATCAGAACACTGACATTCTCTCTCTCTTTCTCTCTCTCTCTCTCTCTCTTTCACACACACACAAACAGAAAAGACGTTTTGATAGAATTTGGGGAGCGCGATCTGGGTCTGCAGATTTTCTAGGATTGAGTTTTTCACTATAAAATACAATATTCACGCTATATCGTGCAGTCCAGACCTGCAGCTAAAACAGTGTATGAGTATTTGTGTTTTTATCAATTAAATTAACTGTATATATGTACTAATTATGTCTTATCACATTTCAAGCCAATGTGTGTTTAATGGGTTGAAACCTGACTTTTCTGTCATGTTTTTCTCAATAAATTTATATATTTTCTCTTTTTTACTGTTATGATATATCTTAGATCTATAGATTTGATGCACATTTTACGTCATTTTGATTGTTTTGTGATTTTAAATGAATATGTCATTGAGTGTTGAATAAATTCAAAGTTAGAACAATCTTATTTTCCCTCAGTAATTAGGTTTGGTACAAAGGTAAGCAGAAAAAAGCACTTAAACAAAGAGAAAAAAAACAGCTATTTATTTAATGATGCTCTCTTCAATAATCTCCCTCATTCTCCTTACATACAGAATAACAGTGAACTGATTAGAGTAATTAATGATAAGCATTATCCTAATCAGTGCAGTGTCATTAGTGTTAATTTAAAATAATAAACACTACATTTAAGTAGTTAGTAATACATTTATGAAATAACTTTAAAATTACTTACACAGCTTTTCTGGATGCTTTGACCACTGGCAGCAGCCTCAGAAGACATTCCTCTGATGGCTCATATTTCCTTAAATCAAACTCATCCAGATTCTCGTCTGAGTTCAGCAACACAAACACCAGAGCTGACCACTGAGCAGGAGAGAGACTGATTCCACTGAGACGACTGTCATCTTTACTTTTCAGGTAATGCTGTACTTCCTGCACTAGAGAATGATCATTCAGTTCATTCAGACAGTGGAACAGATTGATGGATTTCTCTGGAGATGGATTCTTCCTGATCTTCTCCTTGATGTACTCGACTGTTTCCTGTTTGCTGTGAGAGCTGCTTCCTGTCTGGGGCATTAAGTCTCGTAAGAGAGTCTGATTGGACTCCAGTGAGAGACCCAGAAGGAAGCGGAGGAAAAGGTCCAGGTGTCCATTCTCACTCTGTAAGGCCTTGTCCACTGCACTTCTCAGGAAATCAGACATGTTTGATTTGGTTAAAAGACCAAACCAGGTTTGATATGTTTCATTCTTTTTGTTGATGAAAGAGAGAAATTCATATAAAGCAGCCAGAAACTCCTGAACACTCAGATGTACAAAGCTGAACACCTTCCCCAGGTGAAGCCCAAACTCCTCTCTGAAGATTTGGGTACACACTCCTGAGTACACTGACACTTCTCTGATATCAATGCCACACTCTCTCAGGTCTTCCTCATAGAAGATCAGGTTTCCTTTCTCCAGCTGTTGGAAAGCCAGTTTTCCCAGTGCCAGGATGCTCTCTCTGGTCTGCTCAGGATCAGGGTCACATTTCTGATGGTACTTTTGGTCCTTGTGTTTGATCTGAAAGATCAGGAAGTGTGTGAACATTTGTGTCAGAGTCTTGGGGATCTCTCCACTCTCTGCTTCACCCAACATTCTCTCTAGAACAGTGGCTGAAATCCAGCAGAAGACTGGGATGTGGCACATGATGTAGAGGCTTCTTGAAGACTTCATGTGTGTGATGATTTTATTGGCCAGGCTTTCATCACTGATCCTCTTCCTGAAGTACTCCTCTTTCTGAGGATCACTGAACCCTCGTACCTCTGTTACCTGGTCTACACACTCAGGAGGGATCTGATCGGCTGCTCCTGGTCGAGAGGTTATCCAGAGGAGAGCAGAGGGAAGCAGATTCCCCTTGATGAGGTTTGTCAGCAGCACGTCCACTGAGGCTGACTCTGTCACATCACACAACCTCTCATTGTTCTGGAAATTTAGAGGAAGTCGACACTCATCCAGACCATCAAAGACGAATATCACTTTGTGAACATTACAATCTATTAATTGTAATTCTTTTATTTCTGGGAAAAAGTGATGAATAAGTTTCATCAGACTGAGATTTTTCTGCTTCATCAAATTCAGCTCTCTAAAGGGAAGTGGAAACATGAAGGTGACATCCTGATTTGCTTTTCCTTCAGCCCAGTCCAGAAGGAACTTCTGCACAGAGACTGTTTTTCCAATTCCAGCAACTCCTTTAGTCAGCACACTTCTGATGGACTTGTCTTTAAAGAGCTCATTACATTTGATGGGTGTCTCCTGTGTTGCTGGTCTCCTGGACACTGTCTCAATCTGTCTCACCTCATGTTCATTATTGACGTCTCCACTCCAACCCTCTGTGATGTAGAGATCTGTGTAGATCTCATTCAGAAGTGCTGAGCTTCCATGCTGTGAGATTCCTTCATTAATTCTTTTACATTTCTCTCTCAGTTTGGATTTGAGTTTCTGCTGGTACACGAGTTCTGATAAAAAGAAGAATAAAATGTAAACTGTATGATCATCTCTGTTGACTATTGATATTTTCATATCTGTATAGCATATGTAATGTCAAAATTGACGTGTTATTATATTCTGTTGATAAAAGCACTTCATTATGATGTGTATAATAACTTTAGAGCAGTTTTCTTCTTCTAAAGTGATGCTATAACCCCATGAGCTCTTACTGTTCTCCAGTGTGTTAGCGAGATCTGTGTGGTTCATGCTCTTCAGGACATGCAGTGTGATCTTCAGCGCTTCCTCTCTGACACTGCTCTGATCCTCCTCATCCACCACATCCCTCTCAGTGCATGCTGGGTAATCTGGACTCAGGAGCTTCTTAAATCTCTGCAGCTCATTCTTTAACAGAGTGATGACTTTGTGCTTCAGATCCTGGTTTGAAACAGAAAGAAAAAAATTACAAAAACACTATAATCTCACATGAGTGCATGTTCATTACTGAAAACTTTATATTACTGAAAATATAAAACTACATTTTTCTATGATTAATCATAAAACTTCTACAAGCAGATGTAATAAATCAAAAGTTTTGCACTAAATACAGCTTTGGGATGTAGCTTCAAGCTAAATACAGCTTCGTGTATTCCAGGCCTATTCAATAGGTGACATCCAGACAAACTGGTTTCAGCTGAAGGCACAGACGAGCAAAATAATGAAGGAGAGAGTCACTGAGCATTTCTACGTGTTTGAAACCAATGAGGAAAACACAATACACTCGTCTTCTCTCTTAGTGTTGCTCAGTATATTGTTCTGTCACATTGCAGTGAGAGTGGAATAGGTGTAATGATTACTCAAATCTCTGGCAGCAGACAGATAGAGATATTAATTAAAATGCTGGGATGAGTAAAAGTTGCAGACAGACACACACCTTGAATATGGCCTCCAAATGACTCTTCTCAGTGATTTTTGATTTATTCTTCTGCAGTCTATGAACAAAAAAAACACTTGTTAAAGGTTTAACAGGAACTATAAATCATATTCATAACTACAAACACAAACCAGTGAATACACAGATATTTGAGAGATGTTTGATTATGAGAGTGTGAGTGATAAAACACTGCACTCATACATTAAACTGTCCTCACCTCAGATCAGTAGCACAGTCTGTGTCTCTAAAGCGCATTGGAGGATCCATTGACTGGTCACTCTTCATGGACACACAGCTGGGTTCAGGTGAGTCTGATCTCTCACCCTGAATCAGACTAAACACACACAACCACTGCATCATTATTACTGTTCTGCAGCAATACTGAATAATTCAGCTGTAGTTAAAATCTGATGATATTCCTTATTAACACTGATACGATTCTTTATCCTTCATACTTTATCCAGCTAAAGGGACAACTTGGGGTTAGACATAATGCTCAGTAGCTTAATGTCACTAATCATCAGCCGGTTATTAAACTATTAATTAAACTATTCACTAGTCACTTTTCACAGAAACACATCAGAGTCTGATCTGTTTAGTGTTGGTAAATGGGAGAACATTTCTGTTTTTCACTGAGTCACACCCTTCACTCACCTCTTATCTTTCTTTAAGCGCTGTTTCACAGACACACTCATTGTGGAGGTCATGTCTCCTCCTACAGATTACACCTGTAAACCTACACACACACACACACACACACACACACTTAGCAAATCAAAACCCACGTTTTTCTGCAGCATTGCAACAGTCCTTTCAAATCTTTTCCTCATCAGTAAAGACATCTTTAACATTAACCTGTTTACCAAAAGTCTCATCCAAGAAACTATTCACCTCTTCTAGAGTGTACAGAGAGAGAGAGAGAAACACTGCAGGACACATATTTACTTCACTCCAACATGGCGGTGTTAAATCTAACCCTGTATCATCACACGCTTCACTTACAGGGAAATCAGCTCCTACAGTAAACTGTGGAAGTTACAACTTCAGTACAAATCAACTGAACTGTTCTTCATCTAGTGCACATTCACAACATTCACATATTAGAGCTTTACATTTACATACTTACTGTGTTTTTCTCCTGCCAATGATTTGCTTCCTTTCTGCAGTAAATGCACTTTCACTTTCACCGGATCACTAACTGTGGGTGTTGTAGTCCTGAGCGAAGTGCATGATGGGTAATGTAGTTCGGAAGAAGTGTGCTGGTGTTGGCTGTGCAGTTCGGGGGGGAAAACGGGGAGAAAAAGTTTCTGCTTTGCTTTTCCTTTAGTTTATTTCAGTTAAGCCACCCGGGAGTTATTGTGCACTGTAACCCTGACAACTTTTATTTGCCTAAAGAAGTAAAACGGCATGCTTCGGAAGAACTTTGTCCCTCTCATCATTTGCCCGAACATGAAGTAACGAGTTGTTCCTCTGCCGCTGGGAGTTGCTGAAGCGGTGAGAGTAACACTGGGGGCTCGGCCGGGATTTGTTCCTCGCATGTGCTGAGTGATAAACTGCGGTTAAAGCAGCCGCTCTTCCTGAAACCACGGTTAATCAGGCCGCTCGTGCAATTGAGGGGCGCGGCTTTTACACACTTAGCGGTAATAACACCGGAAGCGGAAAGCGCGCGCCCGCGAGCTCCTACACAACCAAAGCAACTCAACTTTTATACAAAATGAAATTTAAATAAATAACAAAACCAACACACAACAGTTCACAGTATTTATGAGTATCCAGGGTAAATGTTTTTATATTTACGCTTTTACTTTTAAATAATGGGCAAAATCGATCAAGTTTATAGAGACGCTATAAATCATTAAGGCAAATAAAAATGAAAACATCATTCGAGAAACTTTATTATTATTATTATTATTATTATTATTATTATTATTATTATTATCATTATTATAAATCTAACCCTGAATAAAATTTTAAACCAGGAAGCTATTTTGATTCATTATATAAGAGAAATTTCACATTAGTAGACAATCAAACCCACTGATATCAGTTCACAGTGAGCTCCTCTATGATCACAATAAAGATCAATTAATTCTACTGTAGAGTTTTTAACTAATTCCTCTTCAATAAAGTATATTCCAAAACAATAATGTGTTTATTTATTTTGTTTCTTTTTCAAATTTGCTTAATTATTTACTTAATTTACTTAATTAATGGTGTTTGCAGTAGAGAAACAACCTTTTCTACTTGTTCTTATATCATCCTTTTGGTTAGTGTTCATGTTCATGTTGTAAACTTTTTAAAATAATATGCATTTCCATATTTGTGTGTGTGTGTGTGTGTGTGTGCACTAAAGAAAAAAAGAAAAAGAGTAGGTCACTGAACTGATATCAGTGAGTTTCATCATCTAACAATTTGAAATGTCCCTTTTATAATGAATCAAATTAGCCTCCTGGTTCAATTATATTGACAGATCCAGGGATTTTGAGGAGCTATAACTTAAAAACTCTACAGTAGAATTAATTCCTCTTTATTGGGAGCATAGAGGAGCTCACTGTGAACTAAATTTCAGTGGGTTTGATCATCACTACCAATTTGAAATGTCCATTTTATAATGAATCAAAATAGCCTCTTTGCCCAATCATATTAACCGATCCAGATATTAAATATTATATATTATATATTTCCACTATATACTGTATTACCGCTCTTTTTCCGCTTTCTGGCTTAACCGCAGTAGTCATATGGACATTCTAAGTTGTTAAAGCCGAAGCAGACGCTGTCAGAGAGGAAGTGAAAATGGCGGATATTTGGGAGAGAGCGAGTATGGTGAGAAAACACTCCCACGTAAATAAGAGTAGTCTGTGGAATCCTACGATAAGGACAGAGAGTGAGGAAAAGTGAACACCTCTCTCGTTTGTGGACTGGCTGAATGAACTGGATGCTGAAGAGTCAAAGACTTGTAGTAATAACAATCCATTTAAAACCAGTTCTGCTCCATGTCATACATCAGCTCCAGTAAACAGGTCCACATGTTGCTATGAGCCACACTTAGCACAGCAAGCAGTGAGAGAAACTCAGAGGTGGACAAAGTACACAACTCCATTACCTGAGTGAAAGTACAGATACTTCTGGTCAAATATTACTCCATTACATTCAGCTATGTGTCTTAACTGCATATCATTATCATTATTAAGCAAATGGCAAGCTCACCGATGATGCTTTGGCAATTGGTACTAAAGGCCATCATCTTCAGCCATAATGGCTTCACCATCGATGAATTCCACTTCCATCTCATCATCAGGACCATCATCTTGAGTCGTTCCTTCCCCAGTTACCTCTTCAGCAGTAACACTGTTGTTTTCATCTGTTCCAAACACATGAAATGCTTTAATGAAATTGGAACCACTGTCTGTTGTGGTTCTGACTATTTTCTCACTAATTTCATACTCTGTGTGTATGTCATGCATTGCACATGCCAAGACATCAAACGTATGTGAGCCCTTTAACTGCTTGAATGCAAGAGCAACAGAATGCCTCTCCAAACTGCAAGGATCCAGCCAATGCGCTGTAATGCCAATAAAACTCCTTCTTCCTGCAGTCCAACAATCAGTTGTTGTGGCAATGTATGCAGCCTTCTTCACTGCTTCCTTCACCTGCTCCTTCATTGTTATTGTGGCTGAATCAATCTCGCACCACACAGTAGTTCGAGACATGACCGCGCACTCTGGCTGTAAGTCCAGGACTAGTCTTTGGATTGATGGCTGTTCAACAAGAGAGAAGGGCTGGAGACCCTGAACTATGAAGCGGAGTATAGCATTGTCAACAGATATCTGAGACACCTGCTTTGTTTCTTCAAGCTTCATCTGTTTGGAATTTGAGGAAGATGTCCCAGCCTCATGTTTTCTCTTGCAGGCAGCTGTAGTCAGTTCACTATATTTCTTCAACTGACATCCATGCTTCCTCTATAAAAGACAGTGTATAATTTCAGTTAAAAAAAGCCTCAAATCAACTGAGACTGGCATTAAAAAGCACATTCAGATATATTGACATTACAGGTCATCAATAATCAATAAGACTTATGGTACATAACATGTAACTAGAGCTGCACGATTCTGGATAAACTGAGAATCACAATCTTTTTGTTTCAAATAAAGATCATGATTCTCCCACGATTCTGAACTAAACTAAATAACCTGTAATTTACTAGAGGTTCTGACAAAATATTAAATGCTGCAGTCTATTTAAAAATGTTTAATTGACTTGAATGAATTATTTAAAAAAATCTGTTTGAATGATTCAATGACTCACTCATAAATACTTCACTTGTTTCATTACTGGATGAATCAGCATTTTTGAACCAATCTCTTGAATGAATGATTCAATGACATACATTTTTTTAACAGTCACTTGTCGCCACCTGGTGGCGAAACAATGTAATCGGTACAATCATTATTTCAAGCGTCAAGTTCCTTTCAAAAGGTGTTTGTCCTGTTTTAATGGTAGACATCAGTGTTTATATGCGAACTGTAAACATTTATCCCAGTGCTTCAGTGATCATTTGAATATTTGTAACGCAGAAAGAAATAATGATACTGTGTAGGAAAGAGATCGTGTGGGTGTTTGAATCGAGATCACAATCTTTTTATGATTAATCGTGCAGCTCTACACATAACTATAGTAATTATGCAAGGTAACAACAACAACAAAAAAACTATAAAAGTCACAAGATATGAACTTATTTAACTGTTAAACTCATTTCCATTTGAATTCACACATTTGCATGCTAACTGACGTCACTGTGGAACCTTCCCTCTGCGTAAGCGGTGTATCCACAATGCCATGGCAACCTGGCGGCCAAATCCATCAATCATTTGCGCGACCAAACTTCATACTGAAACTTTAGCTCTAAAGCACAGACAATTTCAAGCTTTCACAAGAAATTAAAAGTTATTAAAAGAAATTAAAAGGACGGCGAGTTTTTGAAGGCTGTGATTTGCTTTGTTTTAGGCAAACAAAGCAAACATTTAAAACGAAAACAATCTTTGACCTTTTCAGAAAACTGGAACATACTTTTTAAGTGTGGCCACGACACGTGACCCTACAAGAGTGATTACTGATAGGCTGTCTGTCACCTGCAAACAACCAATCACGTTTTAGAGAAGAAACAAACCGTCCACTGAGTTTCAAAGCTGCTACATAGTGATGACTTTCCACTCGAGGACCTTGATAGAAATGTGGTGGAGTGAAAAGGACGATATTTGTCTTTCAAATGGAGTGAAGTGAAAGCCACAAGTTTCCAGAAAAAATAATACTCAAGTAAAGTACAGATACTCAAAAAGTGTACTTAAGTACAGTACTCAAGTAAATGTCCTTCGTTACTGTCCACCTCTGGACTTTACATAATTCAGTCTTGTAATTAGAAACTGGTTTAAATTAGCTTTAGCATAAGCAATGAAGTCACGTTTTGATGAGAAATGTAATATTTTTATGTAAACCATACCTAATATTTTCTCTTAAATCTAACCGAACACACATTCCATTGTTTTCAGTGTGCTGTGTGTTGAGCTGCAGTGTGTTGTTCCAGGCGCCACCTGGTGGATGTTGTGTGAAGCACAACAAATGAATTTAAACTCTAAGAAGCGAGACTGCAGGGTGCCGCGTGATCACACGTGACGAATCGCGTGAAACCACGTGAAAAAACGTCCAGTGAAAGTCACATTATCAGTCATTAATAAAGTATATTCAACTGGATCAACTGGAAAGTTATTCCCAAGTGTAAACCTCAGAAGTTTTATAAACACAGCGTATGTTTTTAAACGCTTGGTTCTTTTAGGACCGTAATATAAGATTATTAACTTTTTAAAACTTATTTAACATATTCTAATCAATGAACACCAATTAACAGTACACATCTTCCTCATAAAAAATCACACTAGTGCAGAATTTCAAACTGATTGCTGTAGATTTTTAAAATCCATTCCATAAGAGGACTAAATTTAACAAAAACAATTCACACACTAAAGTCATAAACACTCACTATGAGCGTGTGATGATGGTTTCTTAGGGTGAAACACTTTAACTGGAGGATTTTATGGGTTTTTTAGGATGTTTTTATGCATTAGTCCTGTTTCAGTGCTAAATATCTTCAACACAGAATATTTAGGGTGAAAAGAAAAGAAAGCTTAAGAATGCAGCAAACAGGAGCTGTGATATTTTATTCTTTTATTCTTTTTTATTCTTCTTTAAGTCTGTTATAAAAATGTAAAAGAAGGGAAAGCATTAGCAGCAGTGGAACAGTGTTAGTGTATATTATCAGGAACACTTGTGTCTGTGGGGAACGATGTCACGGAGTGAAGTCACACAATGAAGCATTTTGATGCCATAGAGGTGTTTCTGCTTCTGTACCAGAAAATTTCTCTCTCTCACACACACACACACACACACACACACACACTGTGTTCAGAGGAAGCTGAAGATTAATCTCCTACTACGAGTTTGTAAGTTTGCAGAAATGACAGAGAAGCTAAAAGGACATTGAGGGAAGCGGAAGAAAAAACTATTAGTTTGGATAAAACAGGTTTTGTGTGTAATTAGAGGTCATGTGACCAGAAAGACGTTAGAAGAAAGATGTTACTGATGTGGTGGAGAAAAGATTGAACACAGTTAAGACCTGATTTTACTTTCATTTCCTCATTTTAATTTGTGTTAAAAAGTAAGAGGAAATGATGAGGGCAATATGTTTTTTTAATTGTTAAGCAGCTATTTGTTATGCTGAATGTTTGTGTTGTATTAACTCTTATTCATGTCTTTCTCATGCGAGAGCGAGGCCAGAGAAGCTCAGATGAGAGAAGAGGCTCCGGTGAAGGAAAGCTTTCAGCCTCAAAAGGAGAAGATGGTGCTGGAGTTTTGTGCAGGTGTTTAACTGGAGTTTCTCAGCAGACCATTGATTGAAATGACCTGTGTACAGTTCACACCTCTGTGGTGTTCAAATGCCGAGCAAAACACAGGGCTTGATGACTCTTCCACGCATGCGCAGAAGGACACTTCCGGCCTTACGGACGTTACCGCGCGATTTTTATTTTTACTTGTCTGGAGTCATCCGACATTACGCTTAAAGGAAAGGTGAAAACACATATAATATTAACTTACCGCTTAAAATAAGCTTTTCAATCTCCATCCAGTTTATAGTGCTTCTTAGTCCTCTGGTGGTAGATCGCTAGTTTTTGTCCCAAATTCCATCAGTAAGTTAGGAGTTGTAGACTGTTCATTCTAACGGACATCATTAGCGAGGGATCTGTTTCGGTTAACTAGCTAGATGGCAATTTCAGTAGGCAGTGAAATAACTAACACTTTGGTGGTAGCTAGCAAGTTAGCGAATGTAGCTGTGTACAGATTCATTTGAAGATGATGCACTACTAAAAAGAAACAAGTCTGGTTGTGGTAATGCTAGCTAATAAGCTACACATTAGCTGTTAGGGTGATTTTTCTTAAATGTATAGAGCCAAAGCAACACAAGTAGGGGAGAGTCAACTGGAAGAACTTGTTGAAAAACTGGATGCCCAGGTCTGTTACTTACAGTAATTCTCTGTAGAATTATATTGTACTATGTGTGTTTTTTTGTAACTGTAAAACAATTTTTTAAAACTAAATGGTGTCATGGCTCACTTGTTGACACTCCATAACCTGTGTTTCTTGGCAGACCATGGATGTAATTTCACACAGGAGGTCTACTGTTCTTCATGGTCTTCCCTTGTACATGAGAGAGACAGCTTCAATTTCAAACACCATTCTGGTCATTTATTTTGAGTTTTATTTGAACTTTTACAAGCACTACTGCTGCAAACCTAAACTAAACACCTTACAAAGGTTTACCCCAGTTCAGTTGTTTCAGTTTCTTTATGAAATAGTTGACTGTTGTCCATTATTTACTGTGTTTCATAGGACACTGATGCATTGGGGCTGTGCACAAAGGGCATGAAAATGGGAATCCTTGAAGTGGTAAATGACTGCACTGCTCACTCAGGATCAAATTCCACGGTGGTCAATGTGGCAGTAGTATTGGAAGAGGAAGTAGTTATGGACAATCTGGGAGACTCCATAAAAGCCTTCATTCTCCTCTTTGGTCTGCTTTATGCTCTTAACATAGAGTATCCCAAGGACTTAAGGTACACCTTTGAAGCCGTCCAGAAAATCTTTGTGAACCTTGGAAGTGAGTGCACTGCAAGAGTGCAGTCTCTAAAGAACAAATTATTGCAGCTGTAATTTAAACATTTTCATGCCAGAGATTATTTTTGGCAATACTGCAGTTGGAAACAGATGTCTGACAATTATTAGAATTTTTTGGCAGAGTTGCTGAACAGCATGGTTGAACTTTCACACCAGATGTTTGACAGACTTGAATTTTTCTTAGAATTGTTGAATTTGGTTTTACATGGTTGAACTTTTGCACAAGATGTTTCAGAAATCTGTCCATTTAAATGAACAGAAATCATTTGATTAATCCTTTATTTTAATGTCTTTTAAACGGTACTGTAAGGAACCAAATTTCTTTTGATCTAAAGCAAAGGCATTTGATTTTGAAGTGAACCTGTAAGACCTTTAGATGGAGAAGTGAAATTAGTAAGCTTTGTAAATCAGAGTTCTCATGCACTTTTTTGCAGTAAAAACCAGTTTGCTCTAGGTGATATTATTGCACAGTCTGGTACTAAAATGCAATAATGATATATTTCATTTACTTTAACATGCACAGTGTGCACATATTCTGTTTTAAATTGTTCTTTTGTACACAGAACGTCCAGTTCAAATCAGGATGCTGTAAAATAAATGTATGTAAAATATACATACAGAATTTTCTAACTCCACCACACCCAAACACTTATTTGGTAACAGTGTAGGTGATTCCACTTACAGAAATAAAGAAATGAAGTCTTCATGTTCTGCCTCCTATATGGACTCAGAGCCATTTACTGTTCATTGTGTAAAATGTTAAAAGAAAGCAGATTATTTATGGCTCATTAGTTATGTATGACCTACAACCTTTGTGGGAAATAAGTTCACCGTGTTTGTTGTTGCCATGACGCCTCACACTGTACATTGTTTTTGTTGGAGCAAAGCCTGTAGGTTTATTCATAGCAATGAGTTTAAATACTGCTAATTAATACTTACCATGCTAATTGATATTTCAAGTCTAAAAACACACACAGTATCATAGAAACTTGACTGCACTGTGCTAGCTAGCTTAAAGTCTATCTCTAGCAGTTATTTTTTAATATTTTTTAATATTTTTATATGTATTTATTCAACATTATGCTAATGATGACACATTCTTTGTAGATTCTCTGTAATAATCCTTGAGGGTTATTATGTTCTATAATACTGACTATACAGTGTGCTGTGTTGAGGAGGTAAATATACATCACTCATCAGAGTTAGCTGGCTAGCTTATTGCTAACAAAAGATGAACATGGAGGTGTGCATGTTTTTTCCAGGCCAAAATGACACTTACCATTCAAGTTAAGTCAAACACAGCACTATATTACAGCATGGATACAGACTCAGGTGCAAACACACACACACACACAAATAAAAACAATTAAAAATATATATATAAACACATCATTTAATGAATTAAAACGTATCATTTAATGAATAATTATGTACATAGTCAACTAAATTAAACTTTTCTAATCGTAATTTTCTAACAACTTCAGTAGGAAACAAATTACTTTAACTCAGTGTATAAACAGTGTATAACTTTGAGCAATGACAAAATTACTGCTTTGAACTGAAACTATAAGATATTTATAATGTGTATTAAACATAAATGTTTCCCCCTGCTTCATATAAATGGAAAAACATGAACATACTGTATATACAAAACTATTAAATGACATTATAAGTGCATTAACAGTTTCTGTTTTGCTGTTAATAAGAAAAGATTCATTACTGTACAGTTAAAGTTTATTTATCTCAGCTGGTGCATTTTTACAAACAACTAGAGAAGCAGAAGTGCTGACATGTTGTACACCATCTGATTATCACTAAATGATCATGTTTTTCAAACACTTTGTACTGTAAGAGTTTATCCTCATCATCCTCTGTGTGTGAGACTCAGATCAGATCAGAATTAAAGCGGCTAAAATCTGTAAAGAAAGAGAAAAGAGCAGAACGATCAGATTTCATCATATGTTTATCAGAATCAGTCATCAGATTCCTCACAAGAAAATCAGTGTAAACACTCTGTGTGTGTGTGTGTGTGTAAAGTACAGTATTTATATTGCAGAGTTCCAAATACACATATTAAACTATAAAACAAACAGAAATGTTTAAACTACATAATCAGAAAAACATTTTCATATACACAACACACAAAAATTGGGAGGCTGGATCCTTGTTTCTGGGAGAAACACACTGTTGCCTGATAAAGCCACCAGGGGGTGCCCTCATCAGCTGCCTGAACAACCTCAACTGGAGTATTCCTACAGTCACTACTCACAGCTTGTGATGATCGGTGAGGACAGAGACGTAGATTGTAAGCAGAGAGATGATCAGTGAGGATAGAGACGTAGATTGTAAGCAGAGAGATGAGAGGTGAGGATAGAGACGTAGATTGTAAGCAGAGGGTGAGAGGTGAGGATAGAGACGTAGATTGTGAGCAGAGAGATGAGAGGTGAGGATAGAGACGTAGATTGTAAGCAGAGAGATGAGAGGTGAGGATAGAGACGTAGATTGTGAGCAGAGAGATGAGAGGTGAGGATAGAGATGTAGATTGTAAGCAGAGAGATGAGAGGTGAGGATAGAGACGTAGATTGTAAGCAGAGAGATGATCAGTGAGGATAGAGACGTAGATTGTAAGCAGAGAGATGATCAGTGAAGATAGAGACGTAGATTGTAAGCAGAGAGATGAGAGGTGAGGATAGAGACGTAGATTGTAAGCAGAGGGATGAGAGGTGAGGATAGAGACGTAGACTGTAAGCAGAGAGATGAGAGGTGAGGATAGAGATGTAGATTGTGAGCAGAGAGATCAGAGGTGAGGATAGAGACGTAGATTGTGAGCAGAGAGATGAGAGGTGAGGATAGAGACGTAGATTGTGAGCAGAGAGATGAGAGGTGAGGATAGAGACGTAGATTGTGAGCAGAGAGATGAGAGGTGAGGATAGAGATGTAGATTGTAAGCAGAGAGATGATCAGTGAGGATAGAGACATAGATTGTAAGCAGAGAGATGAGAGGTGAGGATAGAGACGTAGATTGTGAGCAGAGAGATGAGAGGCGAGGATAGAGACGTAGATTGTAAGCAGAGAGATGAGAGGTGAGGATAGAGACGTAGTAAGCAGAGAGTTTTGTCCACATACTGAGCTCCTGCTTCACTCCCACAGACCAGTAGAGTGACTGTAACACTGGTGTTACTCTGATCACCTTTTGGCAATCTAACACCTTTTTCATCAGTCATTAATAAAATCCCAAAATACTTAATCTCCTTCACCATGGGCAAGCTCTCTCCCACTCTTTTCCCGGTGAGAAGCATCCCACTCTTTTCCGAGAGAGAACCCAAATGCAGAACAGTGTTTTATTTCTTATTAATGTACAAACACATTAAGATACAGAATCTCCTCTGAAGTGTATAAAGAGACGTTAAACCACCAAATCACTGTTACTGTGTGTGTGTGTGTGTGTGTGTGTGTTTCAGTCAGTAACTCACTGTAGTGTCTCCAGTTTACAGTGTGGATCCTTCAGTAGATCAGAGAGCAGCTTCACTCCTGATTCTCCTGGTTCATTGAGGTTCAGATTCAGTTCTCTCAGGTGTGATGAGGTGTTTGACTTCAGAGCTGAAACCAGAGCAGCACAACCTTCACCTGTAATACTGCAGCGATCCAGCCTGTAGAGAGATCAACATTTATAGGTCAACACACACACACACACACACACACACACACACAATGCTTCACAGCCCATGAAGTGTGTGTATGAAAGCCAGAAGTAAATCCAGATTGTTACACGTCTATTTCACTGTTTGTTATTTTTGAATCTGGAAAACGATAGCAGTTATTGCTGCTCTATTAAAATTGTGCTCCAGGACAGACAACATTTTATTAATCTAAAACAGCCATATGACACAAATGCAGGATCCACAGTGTGAAAGTGATGATCTGACCTCAGTGTCTCCAGTGTACAGTGTGGATTCTCCAGTCCAGCAGAGAGCAGCTTCACTCCTGAATCCTGCAGTTCATCATTGTAACTCAGGTCCAGTTCTCTCAGACTGGAGGAGTTTGAGCTGAGAACTGAGGACAGAGCTCTACAGCTTTCCTCTGTGAGATTACACTGATACAGCCTGGGAGAGAAATGATGATATATCAGAACACTGACATCTCAAACACAAACATACACACATATGTTTATCCTTTTAGAAATTAAGCACTTTTTAATACATCCTAAAAGCTCTCTTGTACCTGCACTAATGAAATAATTAAACACACCTGAGTAAATCACAAATACCTGTGAAGCCCTACGTCCCAAACATTATGGAAATGGAGGGAAATGTATAAAACATGCTGTAATTTCTACATGGTAAACCATAAATCTATAAAAATATCACTGATTAAACTCTGAGAATGTGCACTTTAACCACATGTGAATTGTTGGAGTCCAAGTTTAAAACTGTGGCATACAGAGGCAAATAAACAATAAATCCTATATGCTACACTGGCATGTGTGTGTATGTAGACTTCTATAGAAAAGATAACAAAGATGGCAGTCCATTATTCTGTTATTCACTATTCATCAGCATTATTCATCACTATTTCAGTTTTTTCTTGTGACTAATATAAGCCGTTTTGTCAGTGACATGTCCACAGTATGAGATTTATAAACATTTGGGAAGCATTTTGTAACAACAGTTACGTTGTGAACCTGTTTAGCTTTATGTTTGGAACTTTTGTCTCTGTGTGAGTTTTCTCTTTGGTTGTGTTTTCGTAAAGGGATCGGTGTTTGGTTGTCATGTGACATGGCGACTCGCTGGGAATCATGGAAATGGGAGTTCTCTTAACGAGGCATTGCACATGTGGACCTGACCGCTGCTTTCATAAATTAACAAGCTATTTAAGGATTTAGTATTTTTCTAAGTTGTACTAGTGTATAAATTAATCTAAAGACAACCCACAATGCACCTGTAGGGGGCGTACATGTGCTCTAACTGATGTTCTGTACCCAGTATGCATTTGCAAATAAAACCAATAAAACATTTGAGTTTATTTTGTAGTTAAATCTGATTATTAACCATCCCAACATTAGTATAGAGTGAAATGCATCACTGATACTTAAAATACAATTTATATTTGAAAGGTTTAAATAGTAAAATGTTTAATATTTTGTCAACCTCTTGTTATGCATCAGGCGTGTTGCTCTACATTTTACTGTTATTAGGTTTATACTATAATAATGACAATCAAATAAACAAAATGTGAAAGTGATGATCTGACCTCAGTGTCTCCAGTGTACAGTGTGGATTCTCCAGTCCAGCAGAGAGCAGCTTCACTCCTGAATCCTGCAGTTTATTGTAACTCAGGTCCAGTTCTCTCAGACTGGAGGAGTTTGAGCTGAGAACTGAGGACAGAGCTCTACAGATTTCCTCTGTGAGATTACAGTTCCACAGCCTGGGAGAGAAATGATGATATATCAGAACACTGACATCTCAAACACAAACATACACAAATATAATTTATCCTTTTACTTAGAAGGTTTCGCGTGTACTGTGTGTGTGTGTTTTCTCTCTCTCTCTCTCTCTCTCTCTCACACACACACAGAGAGTAAAAGATGTTTTCATAGAAGTTGGCGAGCAGCAGGTTGTAATGTCGCACAGAGCAGCACAAAGTCAATGTAAAAACATGGAAATGTAAAAACCAGCGTTGCAAACTATTTTCAATGGAAAGTAGCTAAATGTCGCTAAATGAGGTCATGCGTCATTAGCATGTTAATGACGTCATCACGTCGTATTTGCATTCTGCCGCTGCGTAATGTGCCACAACTATGTACATAGCAAATGAAAAAGATAAAAAAATAAATAAAATAAAATTTTTAAGTCAGCCTGCCTCACAAAACCAAAGCAAATTCATTGTATGTGAAAGAAAAACACTATTTAACAACTTTTGTGATTCTGATTCCAGATCACTCCATGAGAATGCTGAGACAGAATTCGTCATCATCCACAAGATCCATACCCTCAGTGCTCTCCTCCTGTGGGGTGATATTGGATGCAGAGGATGAGCTATAACCTGGACAGAACTTAAATGAATAGGCAGCTGAAGTGCCAAAGAGCTGCAGCACTTTATCAGGCAGTTTGTGCTCATAACATGCATCTCCAGCCAACCTCAAACCATATCTAATATACAGAATAGAGCTGAGGGTCTGCAGAGACATGCGGTTCCTGAGTTTGTTTGTAATGACACCCATTTGACTGAACAGCCTCTCTACCTCAGCATTTGAGTGTGGGAGGGAGAGGACAGAAACTGCAACAGAAGCCAAGTCTTCATATGGGTTTATGCCTGCTGAAGCTCTATACTTCTTAACTTCAGCCCAGAATGCCAAAGTGTTTGTTGTTTCCTCCCATTTCTGAAGGTGAATAGACCTCCACTGATTAATAGTTTTATCAGTTGTGGCCGGGCAATATCCTAACAGGTCTGCAAGTTTTGCCATGTCTGTAAGGCTCTTGTTGTGGTTTAGTGTCTCCCCCACATTGAACAAAGACATGTGCTGCAGTATCTCCATATTATCTGGGAGCCTTGCTCTCAATTCATTTGCTAAGGAGATGGTGTAGTTCACACATCTTCTTCGCACACAGTCCTCCTCCTCGGGAGAGAGGTTCAGCTGTGCTGCCTTGGACTCAAATATATAGCCAAGGTATGGTTTGGGAGAAATGTGTCCCTCTATTGGCTCTTTAAGGACATCCATTTTTGCCATCGGATTAATGACTCTGCTGCAGACAGACTTCATAAGCCTCATTAAACAGTCAAGCAGCTTGAGCGGATCCGACTGTTCCCCCTCAAAAGCCTTAACAGCAGACTGCACCTCACTAATTATAGATTTTAAAAAGTGAGATACAGGAGGTTCTGTGGGTCACTGTACATGGAATGTAGAACATCTGCCATGTAACAGTGCTCACTCAACATGGTGAGACTGAAATGCAATTTTAACTCCTCCCACTGATCCAGGATTCTGGACACAGCAGGCTCTATGGAAAGCCAACGTGTGGCACAGACCTTTGTTATCAGTAAAGGCTTCTCCCCACAGTTTATTGTCTGATAGACGGCCTTGTATGCCTCTCTGCGCTTTGGAGAAATAGAGAACCAATTATAGGTTTCTCTAACAAGACATTCCACGCTACGTGGAAGAGTGTTTTTGGAGGAAGAGCTTACAGCTAACTGTAGGGAGTGATACACACAGCGGATAAGGACTAGATGTTTTAAGTCACTCTCCTCCCTCAGAATTTTGTGCACACCATTGTACACTCCTGTCATTACAGATGCATTATCTGTGCCAATGCCAAGCAAGTTTGAGACACTTACATCAGTGCTTTCATCAAGAAGGAGGCGGTATTTGCTGTCACCAATATCAGCCACCAATCTTTTAAGGAAATATGGTGCCAACACCCCATTGATCATTTCAGTACTCTTGGTACGGTGCATCCGAAAATGTTTGGCTGCACAGGAATCTGGAAAAGCAGCTTTGCATGCTTTACCAATGTGGTCACAAGAGAGAATGGAGCAGTGCTCTGCTATAGCAATTGCCATTGTTGCCTCTGCTTGTTTTAAAGAGTCAGTGTTTTTTGGAGAAAATGGCAATGTAGATTGCTTGGCTTGATTATAAGGCTTGGACTTTTCGTTGTGCTTCTGAGTTGATGCATGCTTTTTAATGTGAGATAACTTGGCACAAAATTCTGTCTTGCAGTACAGACAGTAAGCCCTTGTGTCATTGCCCACATAGAGCTTCAGCCACCCCTTAAATTCAGGGATCAGCTCTCATTCTTTTCTATATTTTTGGGAATATATTTTAGAGTGTGACATGTTACTATTTGAATGTGTGTAATGTTCTAGCTGTGCGTGTATATGTATTTATATTTGTATTGTGTATGCACTTTTTATATTTGTATTATGTGTATATGTTTTTTATATGTGTATATGAGTTTAATGAAGTTTATTGTTGTGTTTGAATAAGTACAGTGTACAGTCTCTAAATAAACTATCTGAATTCAGTAAGTTTAAAAACTGGAATGAACTAAAGCCCTGTGGTAGTGAGTAATATAAGTGCATGACAAGAATAAACGGTCACAATAATCTTTCAAATTTAATACAAAGGAGAAGCTGGTAAGTGATTGGTCTGTGGCAACACAGCGTGCACATGCGCAGTTCATTCACATCTATGTCAGCTGCTGTGCGGTCAACGGAATGCGCTGCTCGTCTCTCAGCCACTCACTGAACAGAGCAGACGCACAGAGGGGTGTGACTGCAGCAGGGAAGCAAGACCTCGTGCTCATGCAGGACAGTACTGGTGACATTTGGAAAGTTGCTAAGGTTCATCCAAAAAGTCGCTAGATTTGTTGCTTTTTTGGAAAAAAGTCGCTAAAACAAGCGACAAAGTCGCTAAGTTGGCAACACTGGTAAAAACATGGAAATGTAAAAAGGGACGGGGTTTGAATGAATTTTCTTCCCATTAAGAATGGAGTGTTTTAAATTAGAGAGATGCATGTGTCATTGTAAAGACCATCATTTTAGTTTTATCTGCATTTAGAAATCATTTTAATGATTTGAATTGGGATTCTATTTCCTTAAAAGCTTTTTGAAGTTTATTTATCACTTCAGCAAAAACAGGAGCACAGCAATAAATAACATCATATCATCAGCATAAAAGTGCATATTTGCATAATCAAGTTTTCTTCCTAAATGATTTATATAAATAAAGAATAAAAGTGGTCCCACTGTTGCACCCCTTTATGGACAGACAACACATTAGAAAACAAACCATCAGCCTGAACACAGAGTCCTATCCAACAAATAATGTGAAAACCAAGTAACAGCTCGACTGGACAGCCCTGAGTCAGTCAACCTCTGCAGCAGAATAGAACGGTCTACGCTATCAAACACCTTCCATATATCAATGAAAAGTCAAACACAGTGTTGTTTCTTGTCTAAGGCGGTGACAATATCATTAACTACTTTCACAGCAGCAGTAGTTGTGCTATGGCGTTTTCTAAAAGCAGACTGGTATTCATGTAGTCATGTATTCACTCTATAAATGTTCCTTTAATTGTTCGCTTATTAAAAGTTCTAGTGTTTGGGCAAGAGCTGATAATTTGGGTGTAGGCCTGTAGTTATTAAGATGACAGGGTTCTCCACCTTTTAGCAGCAGGAGGTTTAAGAAGTAAGCATCTAAACCATCTGGGTCTGCAGATTTTCTAGGATAGAGTTTTTCACTATAAAATACAATATTCATGCTATATGGTGCAGTCCAGACCTGCAGTTAAAACAGTGTAGGAATATTTGTGTTTTTATCAATTAAATTAACTGTATAAATGTACTAATTATGTATTATCACATTTCAAGACAACATGTGTTTAAAGGGTTGAAACCTGATTTTTCTGTCATGTTTTTCCCAATAAATTAATATATTTTCTCTTTTTTATTGTTATATCTTAGATCTATACATTTTATGCACATTTTACCTTATTATGATTGTTTTGTGTTAAGCAGAAAAAAGCACTTAACCAAAGAGAAAAAAAATAACTATTTATTTAATGATGCTCTCTTCAATAAGCTCCCTCATTCTCCTTACATACAGAATAACAGTGAACTGATTAGAGTAATTAATGATAAGCATTATCCTAATCAGTGCAGCGTCATTAGTGTTAATTTAAAATAATAAATACTACATTTAGGTAGTTAGTAATACATTTATGAAATAATTTTAAAAATACTTACTTAGCTTTTCTGGATGCTTTGACCACGGGCATCAGCCTCAGAAGACATTCGTCTGATCTGTGATATTTCCTCAAATCAAACTCATCCAGATTCTCGTCTGAGTTCAGCAACACAAACGCCAGAGCTGACCACTGAGCAGGAGAGAGACTGACTCCACTGAGACGATTGTCATCTTTACTTTTCAGGTAATGCTGTACTTCCTGTACTAGAGAATGATCATTCAGTTCATTCAGACAGTGGAACAGATTGATGGATTTCTCTGGAGATGGATTCTCCCTGATCTTCTCCTTGATGTACTCGACTGTTTCCTGTTTGTTGTGAGAGCTGCTTCCTGTCTGGGGCATTAGGTCTCGTAAGAGAGTCTGATTGGACTCCAGTGAGAGACCCAGAAGGAAGCGGAGGAACAGGTCCAGGTATCCATTCTCACTCTGTAAGGCCTTGTTCACTGCACTTCTCAGGAAATCAGACATGTTTGATTTGGTTAAAAGATCAGACAGATCAGTGATTTGTTGTTCTGTTACATTTCTGCTGATGAAAGAGAGAAATGCATATGAAGCGGCCAGAAACTCCTGAACACTCAGATGTACAAAGCTGAACACCTTCCCCAGGTGAAGCCCAAACTCCTCTCTGAAGATTTGGGTACACACTCCTGAGTACACTGAAGCTTCTCTGACATCAATGCCACACTCTCTCAGGTCTTCCTCATAGAAGATCAGGTTTCCTTTCTCCAGCTGTTGGAAAGCCAGTTTTCCCAGTGCCAGGATACTCTCTCTGGTCTGCTGAGGATCAGGGTCACATTTCTGATGGTACTTTTGCTCCTTGTGTTTGATCTGAAAGATCAGGAAGTGTGTGAACATTTGGGTCAGAGTCTTGGGGATCTCTCCACTCTCTGCTTCACCCAACATTCTCTCTAGAACAGTGGCTGAAATCCAGCAGAAGACTGGGATGTGGCACATGATGTAGAGGCTTCTTGAAGACTTCATGTGTGTGATGATTTTATTGGCCAGGCTCTCATCACTGATCCTCTTCCTGAAGTACTCCTTTTTCTGAGGATCACTGAATCCTCGTACCTCAAACATTCCCCACATAATTTCTCTAGAGTACACATCTCCTCACACACACACACACACACACACACAATGGAATCACAAAGACACCTCTTTCTGATGAGGTTCCTGTCACTACACTGTGGCTGTGTCCTAAATTGACAGACATGAACTGGACACTAGGGGGCGCTGCAGCTAGTACAGGAGTACACTTATCAAACATTTAGCTCAAAAGTTGTTCACACTAGTGAAGGAGTATCCAGTGTCAGAACATTGTAACAGTTAGAGGTAAAGTTGTAACTTACTGTTATAGGAAAATAATCAACTTCAGGGCAGTAACTCCGCTTCATCACACCACCCTGTCATATTTTATTCCATACTTATTGTAGCCTGTATAGCGCTAATAACCTGCTAGCTAAAAGGACTAGCGATTTTGTATGAAGACATTAAACATGACTGGTACATTTTCCACTTGCAGTGCATTATGGGTAACACAAACAGATAATGAAATTACCTAGAGTTTTCATTAGAAGAGATTCTGTGTTCTAGTCTTTTTTAAAACACACATGGTTGAGAGATTGTGATTGGCTATACAGTCAGGTCCATAAATATTGGGACAGTGACACAGTTTTGGTAATTTTGCCTCTGTACACCACCACAGTGGATTTGAAATGAAGCAGTCAAGATGTGACTGAAGCGTAGACTTTCAGCTTTAATTCAAGGGGTTTAACAAAAATATTGCATTAACCGTTTAGGAATTACAGCCATTTTTTACAGAGTTCCTCCATTTTCACAGGCTCAAAAGTAATGGGACAATTGACGATAAGCAGTTTCATGGCCAGCTGTGGCCTGTTTCCTCCTTATATCATGATAAATTAAGGAGATAAAAGGTCTCGAGCTGATTCCAAGTGTTGAATTTGCATTTGGTAGCTGTTCATGGGAACTCTCAATATGCCGTCCAAAGAGGTGTTGATGCAAGTGAAGGAGGCCATCATTAGGCTGAAAAACCAAAACAGACCTATCAGAGAGATAGCAGAAACTTTAGGAGGGCCAAATCAACAATTTGGTACATTCTTAAAAAGAAGGAATGCACTGGCGAGCTCAGCAACACCAAAAGGCCTGGGAGACCACAGAAAACAACTAAAGTGGATGATTGCAGAATTCTTTTCTTATTGAAGAACAACCCCTTCACAACATCTAGCCAAGTCAGGAACACTCTGGAGGAGGTAAGCCTATCATTGTCAAAGTCTACAATCAAGAGCCACCTTCATGAATGTAAATACAGACGGTTTACCTCAAGATGCAAACCGCTGGTAACACTCAAGAACACAAAGGCCAGATTAGATTTTGCTAAAAACCTCTAAAAAAAGCCTGACCAGTTCTGATGCAAGATTAACTTGTACCAGAATGATGGGAAGAGAAAAGTATGGAGAAGGAAAGGAAGGGCTCATGATCCAATGCATACCACATCATCTGTCAAACATGTGGAGGCAGTGTTATGGCATGGGCATGTTTGGCTGCCAATGGAACTGGGTCACTGGGGTTTATTGATAATGTGACTGTTGATAGAAGTAGCAGGATGAATTCTGAAGTGTACAGAGCTATACTTTCTGCTCAGATTCAGTCAAATGCTGCAAAACTGATAGGACAGCGCTTCACAGTACAGATGGATAACAACCCAAAACATACTGTGAAAGCAGCCCAAGAGCTTGGAAATTAAATGTTCTTAAATGGCTGAGTCAGTCACCTGACCTCAACCCAACTGAGCTGCTTTTCACTTACTGAAGACAAATCTGAAGGCAGAATGACCCACAAACAAGCAGCAACTGAAGATGGCTGCAGTAAAGACCTGGCAAATCATCTCAAGGGAGGAAACTCAGCATTTGGTGATGTCCATGGGGTCCAGACTTCAGGTAGTCATTGACTGCAAAGGATTTACCTCCAAGTAATAAAAATAATCCTAATATTTATGATTATATTAGTTTGTCCCATTACTTTTGAGCCTGTGAAAATGGAGGAACTCTGTAAAAAATGGCTGTAATTCCTAAACGGTTAATGCAATATTTTTGTTAAACCCCTTGAATTAAAGCTGAAAGTCTACGCTTCAGTCACATCTTGACTGCTTCATTTCAAATCCACTGTGGTGGTGTACAGAGGCAAAATTACCAAAACTGTGTCACTGTTCCCAATATTTATGGACCTGACTGTATATATTCTATAGCTCAGCAGGCTCTCCTTCCATGCTGTTTGAAATATTACCAATTTAGTTTGATAGCATTTACATTCTAATTTTCAACTGGTCTATTTTAAGGTGTGTATTATCATTATACCAGAATGCTAGTTTTTTCTCTCTAATTATTTTTTGTTTAAGGGGGTTACATTATTGTATAGTGGAACATTGACTCTAAGCAATCAGTTAGTTGCCTAATCAAGCTCTGTGGGGTCAGACAGTGATCTAGTTGATACTGTAGATCACTAGGAGATTTATCATAGTTGATAACTCTAGGAGATTATTGATAAAACTCACTCAGTAGCTGACGTGAATGTACATTTGACATGGTACGATGGCAAGGTGCATATATTATGATTAAGACACATTTTCAAAGAGATGAGATAATGATCTGAGAACTTCAGACTGTGGAAATTTGACTATACTTTCTATATTTAATCCAAACGTCATTATTAGATCAAGAGTGTGACCACCATTATGAGTGGGTCCTATCATGTTCTGATTGACCACTACCAAATCTAGAATGGACACAACCTCTATTCTCAGAGCGTCTTCCAGGTTATCAAAATGAACATTAAAGTCTCCAACAATTAATGCTTCGTCTAAAGAAACAACTAGGTTAGACGTATTTTTGTGGCTACATATGTTATGTTAGTAAAAAGAACTTCAAAAGTGTTGAATACTAGATTAGCATTATAAATAACTGCAACACCTCCTCCTCTGCCAGTTAGACTGATGTATATAACTGTATCCAGGAGGACTAGCTTCATTTAATGCTACATACTCATTTGGTTTAATGCACGTTTCTGTTAAACACAGTAAATTTTAAACTCCTGATCAGTAATAGTTTCATTAACAATAAATACTTTAGATGTAAGAGATCTATTATTTAACAGTCCTAGCTTCAGATCAAAGGTGTTGGCTGTGTATTCACTATGATTTAATTTTATGTTAATTAGGTCACTAAAACAAACTTTCTGAGTGTTTCTACATTTTTGTTTAGTTCAACTCAGTGCAGCTAGCAGATGGTCTGTTTAGCCTGCTTGTCTGCTCCCTGGCCTTGGCTCTGGATTGTTACTGAATAACTAGGCCTGTTCTGAGACTATGTGCTATGATGCAAGAAATGACAGCAGCACTTTCCTGAGTGGGATGGACACCGTCCCGCCCTAACAGGCCAGCCTTGCCCTCAAAACTACTCCAATTATCTATAAAGCCTACATTGTTTTTGGTGCACCACCTGGGCATCCAGCAGTTCAGTGACCATAACCTGCTGTAAGCTACACCGCCACGCCACTTTTGGATGGGGCCAGAGCATATTACTGCATCAGACATCACCTTCACTAATTTACACACCTCTACGATGTTGCTCTTAGTAACCTCTGACTGAAGAAAGTGTATCTCATTAGCTACCGTTGAAAACCTATTCTTGCCTAAGACTCTAAGATTACCTGCTATGTTCGGCACCCTGGCTCCCGGTATACACCTAACTAGCGCTGCTACCCAATTTTATGTGCCCTAAGATAGAGTCTCCTATAACCAGAGCTCTTTCAGGTTTCTTGGCTGGTGCTTCACTTAGGAGAGCAAACCTGTTAGATACGTGAAGCGGAGAGGATTGGTGCTCCTGTGGGCAAGCCTTAGCATTATCCTTGGCTTTGCGATTATGCCACCAAGTCATCACTCATTCGCCCCGCTGTGAGGGCTCAAATGACGGAGTTGGGTGATTGCTAATTCCACCTAAGGCATCCAGACTTTCCCCTACAGAAACTACACTGCTCTCACTCTCATTAACCCTCTCTAGAGTCTGGACGCGCACCTTAAATGCTGCAATCTTCTCCGTCAGAGAGCTAACTAATATACACTTATGACAAATAAAGCTCTCAACGATGGAGGAAGAATAACTAAACATTCTGCACTCAACAAACCGAAAAAGCTGAATATTTGCCATGTTGAATGTTTAATGTCTAATGTTCTGTGGTTACTGCTACTGTGGCAGTAGAATAGCTTCAACATGTTAAAACTAAAATATTATTTGTTTCAACATAGGAATGAAGTTTTTAATTTCCATGTTCATATTATATTTTGAAAAATGTTGGAATAAATGATTCATTCGTACATGCACATTGTTTTGTAGTTAATGCTTAAATATGGCAGTAAAATAGCATTAACTCCTCTCAGCCTGACTAAAACCTGCTTTGTGGGGACTCCATATAGAAACTATTAACAAAAAAGATAATAAAAAAACACTTCAAATGTCACTCACGTAATACCATTCTACTCTACTTTTGTTGTCACATACACTGGAGATGTATTTAAATCACAGTTAGTGTACTTTGACCCAGTCAGCAGGTGGTTCATTACAACAAATATATAAATTATTTCACTGTTGGAACAAAGTTTATGATTTCAGGGTTAAATATAGAATATTTTGGAAGACTTTAGATTAATTATGATGTATTTAGACACACACACGGTTTTTCATTCCCACGAGTCTACTTATTTGTGTCTGTTTGTGCTTTCAGTGACTACCGTAATCCATGATTGAGAGAGACACAGAGTGCAAGACCACTTGGCAGAGCTTGCAACACACACACACACACACACACACACACGTACACACGCCAAGAAGTGTGAACTTGAACCTGACAGACCGAAAGCTGCGAGTTTTTGTTGACTTTTGGAAGTGTGCTGAAAAGCGTAGTCTGAATAAATGTGAGCCCGGAGCTCAGTTAAGATTGCACCTGTCTGTCTAATCTTCCACCCCACCATCAGCCAGGATTTAGGCCTCCTTATAGCACAAAGACAGTGCTGGTTAAAGTGGTAAATGACGTGCTACTGACCACTGATCTGTATTGTGTCCTTGCTTCTGTTGCTTGACCTTAGTGCAGCTTTTGACACCATTGATCATACTATTCTCCTTGATAGATTAGAAAACGTTGTTGTAGTTAAGGAAATGGCCCTCTCCTGGCTCAGGTCTTATTTGACTGATCAGTTTGTAGATGTACATGGTGACTTCTCTATGTAAACTGAGGTAAACTTTGGTGTTCTGCAAGGATCTGTGTCAAACATTTGGGTTGTGAGGGAAATTAGGAGACTGGAGGCAGGCTTGGCAGACAACTCAAAAAGGCTCTTTTATTGGCCATTAATACTTCGCTCACTTTTCAGTGGTTTTATTTTAAACAACATACACACACACACACGGCTCAGTGCAGCTCAGCTCTCACTCTCCCAAGGCTCTTTTGTCTCCCCTCTTTATCCCTGCCACCAGTCAATGAAACATTCATTAGCCTAATTCCGCACGGGTGTGTAATTCTTACCACTCACCTTCTCCAGCTCCGCCACCCATTCATAACCTGGCCCTCGACCATGGCCCCGCTTTTTCTTTATATATACTACCTCTATGTAAATTTGTTGGATAAGTCAATCTCTTTTAATCTTCCATTCATGGGGTGTGAGGTGGAATTTCCGACCAACTGGTTTTGCCAGTTTCACTCACCCCGAATTTCCCACAATTGCAAGTTTAATTCTCGCAATTGTGAGTTTAGGCTGCATCTCACAACTGTGACCTTATGTATTTATTATTACTTACAGTATATTACTTTATAAGTCGCATTTTTTGTCATTGTGTCCATCTTTAGAACAGATCTTCTGTTCAGACGTGTCATGCTGTATTTAGTGAGTGTCACAGTATTTTTATTACCTATGTTTGGTATGCATGTTTGATTGTTGATAAATATAGATAGGGGCTACACTCATTACTGTAGCAGTCAGTTTTATTATGTTCCAGTTTAATCTAATAAAGACAAAAATACCCCAAAATGGTTATACCATTAAAAAGTTTATATTTATTGGAAAGTGATCAGAAATGTACAATATTTTCATTTTATAGCATTACACTTTAGCCTATGTATGCTACATTCCAATGTGTCCACCCTGATGCTCAACCACTGCTGGAAGAATTTATTTATGTACTTGTTGCATGCTGTTACTATAAGTTCCTCAAACCAGAATTCATTTATGGCAGCAATTAAATCAGACTGTGTAGGTGGTTTTGCTTCTTTCCAAATATAGAGAATTTGAGAATTTCAGAGAATGTGACACCATCTCAATGGGATTCATATCAGTGGATTCTGGTGGAGTCTTCACCCAGTTTATACCCTCTGCAGCAATGACTCTGCTTGCAGTGGTGTGTTTCGGGGTTATTGTCCTGGAAAAAGTGGTGATGGACTCTGAAGTTTTCCCTAATGTAGGTAGTGGCAGTTTCTTTTATAATAGCATCTTTAAAGAGTCCATTACCCCTTTGAAGATTGCAATAGGTCCCAGTCCCAGTATGGATATTGCTCCCCAAACTTGAACTTTCCGTGGGTGTTTCGTCTACCAATTTTACAAAATGACATCTTGTCAAAGTGGTCCAAAGCCACTGTGGTTTCTTCAGTGAAAATGACTTCTTGAAACGTCTACTTCTCATTGATCCATATCTGGGCTTGTTGGAGACGTATATCTTTATTTTGTCTCTGATCAAGGAACAATGTTGAATTTTCCCCTACTTCCACCCAAGTATTTGCCTGATCCTCCGAATGCTCACTGATGTCCACTCTATTGTCACACCAGAGCTGTTTTTTCACTGAACTTGCCAGCAGTTCATCATTATGGCTAGTGATGTTGTCTATGGCTGTGACAATGTCCCTAAAATCAAGGGCAAAACATTAAATAAATATTTGACACTTTAGGCACAACCAACACATGACATTGTTGCAACATATTTACATTTGTGGTAGTGTCATACTGTATGAAGTGGGTAACTAACTTATTTATTTTGAGAGGATTACGTATGCATGATGTTTGTTCTTTATAATGTCTTCTGATGGTGCTCAATGTAGTGTGTACACCAATGGAACTCAGATGGTGTATTTCTGGAGTGGAACTTCCAGCAGACCTCATCATCCTGATGTCTTGGGAATGCAGCTTGCTGATCTTGGTCATTTTGAGATACCTTTACATTTGGATGGACTGCATTTATCTGTACAGATGTCAAGGTGTCATTGGGGGCGTGAACAATAAGTGAGAATGGGTTGTAGATACTGTAGGCTAAGCCGATCTATCAGGCCAGTCTAAATGCTTAACATGGCGTAATGTACTAAAGACAAAGACCGGGAAGGTTAAACAAATTTTAATCACACGCTCCTTGTCTTATGCAGAATTTACCACCAAACAATGACACCATAATCACTAAAACCACCGTCAGCTGACAAGGAAGTGGCATGTGATGTTACTCACGCCACTGTTGCTAAGTTACAGTCTAAACACCCGTAAGCTTTTGTGGTAATTACTGGAGACGTTAACCATGTAGATCTGGATTCCACTCTCCCAACTTTCCACCAGTTTGTTGACTGCACTACATGGGAAAACAGAACACCAGACCTATTGTATGCAAATGTTAAAGAAGCATACAGAGCTACTACCCTACCTCCACTTAGTAGATCAGATCATGACCTTGTCAGTATGTTCCTGCAGTTCAAAGTAAGCCTACCACAAGGATTGTGAGGAGGTGTACTCAGCAGGCCAGTGTGGCCCTGCAGGACTGCTTTGAAACATTTATCAAGGTGTCAAGGTGTCATTGGGGAAGTGGACAATAAGTGAGAATGAGTTGTAGATACTGTAGGCTAATAGCAGGTGCGAACTGGGTAAATGCATGTGATTAACCAAAGTTATTGTCATTCATTTTTAAACTGTCAAAATACTGTCCCTAACTCAAAAAAGCAACTTTATAAAGCATATTCTTGAGTAACTATACTTTTCTGACTCAAAGTGCAAATGTTTTCATCTATGTTTACTGCATTTAGACCTTATTTAAAATATGTACCCTCCACAAATTACCAAATGAAAAGACAGTTAAATGGTTAGGACAACTACTCAATAACTAGTGCAATTCTAAGAAACTGGTCATTTGTTAATAGTTCAAATACGGTTTTACAAATCTGTGTAATCACCTCATTATAATGAAGGTAATTTTAATACATTACAAAAACTCACTTTTTCACACAAGACAGTAAAATGGTTAGGACAATTATTTGATAAATATTGCAGTTGCAGACTATGAATTGAGTAATACAGAGTTGAGTAATTTTCAAATAATGTACACATTATGAATTCAGAATACATGTGAATAAAAAAAGAAAACTCAGTGAGGTCTGTGAACTTTAACAATATAGTAAACAAAATGGCAAGTAAATTGCACAGCAACTATATTTGCATTGGTATTAATTGAACACATTTTACTCCAGAAAAAACATTAATTAGCTCATATCTCCTCTCACCATGTCTGATCATGAGCTATAGTTGTGTTCATTGTGCATGTCTTTCCACTTCTTTATCCACTGAATTCTTTGCTTGGGAGTTTTTCATTTCTGTACATTTCTGTTAATTTTCATAAAGCACAATCTAAGTGTTAACAGGTCAGAGGTAGAACTACAGTTCCTCTTTTATAAAAAAATAACATTACTTGCATAAATTTGATATCCAACAACAAATATTTGATCAAAATGCATATTTTAGTCTAACTTATTGCTCTTATTTCTCTCTTGCACTCCGTCTGTTTGACACGCATGCACGCGCATCTTTAAAGTTTAACAGTTTAAAAGTTGTTATGACAAATTGTTTTGTGAAATGGAAATATGCGCATGACTTTTAATTCAAAATATTAACAGATAATATAAAATAAGAGTAAATAATGTAAGTTACACGTTGGAGAAAAGCATCTCTTAAGCGCATTAAACAGCACAAGCACTCGCGGTATTGTCTTGTGTTTTGGCTTGAGATTTAGTAAATGCGTGAGAGTTGGTAGCTCTGCAAGTGCGACTTTATATCTCACAACTGTTAATCAGCACTGAACTGAGTAATATTTATGTACACATTATCTCATGAACACCTGCAGAGAGCACAATGAAGTGTGTGTTTACAAAGCACATAAAATAATGATCCTCTGCATCACACTCATGCAGTCACGTGGAAATGGATTTTCCAATGTCTGTATTACTAAATATTTGTGTCCATTATTAGGATATATTTGAATTCATATTTTATTGTGAATATTTTATGTTTTCTGGAAATCATGACATTAAACGTGCAGTTAATAAATTATCAGACCCTATCAGAGAATGATGTTAAATCTATGTTAAATATATAATGTAATAATCTATAAGCCTAGGCATATTTAAAGACTGATTCAAGACTAATCATTGCCAAGAGCAGTCTGATCTGGCCTGTGGACTTCTGTGTTCACTTTAATATTTTTATGCAAATCATACCTAATATTTTCTTTTAAAGCTAACCGAACACACATTGCATTGTTGTCAGTGTGCTATGTGTTGAACTGCAGTGTGTTGTTCCAGGCGCCACCTGGTGGATGTTGTGTGAAGCACAACAAATGAATTTAAACTCTAAGAAGCGAGACTGCAGGGTGCCGCGTGATCACACGTGACGTTTTATAAAATTTATAAAAAAGTTATAAACTGCGTATGTTTTTAAACGCTTGGTGCGTTAGATCTCTCTGGTGTAAATACGTGTTTTCTTTCAGTTTTTTGTGTGGTGTTAAAAAACAGCTACATTTCTCACATTAAGTAGCTATAAGAAACAAAATGTTTTCACTTATTTATTAAATTTACATGCTATTATATTACAAGCTGTGCAGACTTTATCTTTTTTTCATTATAAAAAACAAAAACAAAACATTTATCTGTTTTTATTTGCAACATCAGTGCTGGAAAATGCAGCTTGGTCTGACCAGCTACCAGCTGCTGAAACATGATCACTGGTTAAACTGGTACCCTTTAAAAAAAAAAAAAAAAAAAGGCTTCTTGAGGTTCTATATAGAACCCTGGGGCCAACAGAACCTTTTACCAAAAAAAATGGTTCTATGTAGAACCCTTGGGGAGCAAAGAACCTTTTTAATTAAAATGGTTCAATAATTCATGTTTTATGACTGAAGTGTAAATTAATTATAGGCCTAACAACACATTCACAAAGCTTTTTGAGTGAAGACCCAGGACAATGACTGCTGTAGTCAAAAACAAGAGAGTCAACAAATATTAATATCTAGTCAATGTATCTGAGCTTTTTTTTAATGCAAGTTTGTACATTAGAATGAAACTTATATTTCCTAATACATTATAGTTTGCCTTTTGACGAATCATTCTGTGAAATAAATAAACTAATCAGGTGTTTTCTTTATTTTGTACCATACTGTATTGTGATGGTTTAAAAACAAATTATATTTCAATTAAAAACAAATAATCGTAAAAGCGCCCTCTGGTGGCGACGTGGCGTATGTGTGTTGCATCATCCTTGAATTCCTATTGGTGGATTGGAGAAGACGATCCTCGAGACAGTGACGGTTAATTTTTCAAACTGAGATGTCCGCCATTTCTGCCCGTTCCCTCAGGTAAGTTAAGTTTTTACATTTTTGAAATCATATTACTGAAATATTTAGTATCATCAGTTAATATTTCTATGTTTTAGAGTAGCCCTTGTGTTAAATAGTGATTCTAGAAGCGAAACGGATAATATTTAGCTCAGTTAAAAATACTGCTGGGTAGCACTGAGGGGCTTCGTCAGCCGTCGGTTCAGAAGCCGAGTTAAACTGATTTTGCTCCGGTCTGGCAAATATGAAGTATTTTATTTGATATAAAGTTCTTTTGTTTTATTCTTATTCTAATTTTATTATTTTAATTATATATATATATATATATAAGTTTCTGCTTTGCTTTTCCTTTAGTTTATTTCAGTTAAGCCACCCGGGAGTTATTGTTTATTTGCCTAAAGAAGTAAAACGGCATGCTTCGGAAGAACTTTGTCCCTCTCATCATTTGCCCGAACATGAAGTAACGAGTTGTTCCTCTGCCGCTGGGAGTTGCTGAAGCGGTGAGAGTAACACTGGGGGCTCGGCCGGGATTTGTTCCTCGCATGTGCTGAGTGATAAACTGCGGTTAAAGCAGCCGCTCTTCCTGAAACCACGGTTAATCAGGCCGCTCGTGCAATTGAGGGGCGCGGCTTTTACACACTTAGCGGTAATAACACCGGAAGCGGAAAGCGCGCGCCCGCGAGCTCCTACACAACCAAAGCAACTTAACTTTTATACAAAATGAAATTTAAATAAATAACAAAACCAACACACAACAGTTCATAGTATTTATGAGTATCCAGGGTAAATGTTTTTATATTTACGCTTTTACTTTTAAATAATGGGCAAAATCGATCAAGTTTATAGAGACGCTATAAATCATTAAGGCAAATAATAATAATAATAATAATAATAATAATAATAAAGTTTCTTAAATGATGTTTTTATTTTTATTTGCCTTAATGATTATTATTATTATTATAAATCTAACCCTGAATAAAATTTTAAACCAGGAAGCTATTTTGATTCATTATATAAGAGAAATTTCCAATTAGCAGACAATCAAACCCACTGATATCAGTTCACAGTGAGCTCCTCTATGATCACAATAAAGATCAATTAATTCTACTGTAGGGGTTTTAAGTAATTCCTCTTCAATAAAGTATATTCCAAAACAATAATGTCTTTATTTATTTTGTTTCTTTTTTTGCTTAATAATTTGCTTAATTATTTACTTAATTTACTTAATTAATGGTGTCTGCAGTAAAGAAACAAACTTTTCTACTTGTTCTTATATTATTCTTTTGGTTAGTATTCATGTTAATGTTGTAAACTTTTTAAAATAATACACATTTCCATATTTGTGTGTGTGTGTGTGTGTGTGTTTGTGTGCACTAAAGAAAAAAAGAAAAAGAGTAGGTCACTGTGAACTGATATCAGTGAGTTTCATCATCTAACAATTTGAAATGTTCCTTTTATAATGAATCAAATTAGCCTCCTGGTTCAATTATATTGATCTTATATACAGATACAGATCTTGTGAGTTTGAAGAGGAATTACTTAAAAACTCTACAGTAGAATTAAGTGATCTTTATTGAGACCATAGAGGAGCTCACTTTAAACTGTTTTACATGCGATTGATCATGTACCAATTTGAAATGTCCATTTTATACTGGATTAAAAACTGCCTCCTGGCACAATTATATTGACTGATCCAGGGATTTTGAGGAGCTTAAACTTAAAAACTCTACAGTAGAATTAATTCATCTTTATTGGGAGCATAGAGGAGCTCACTGTGAACTGATCTGAGTAGGTTTGATCATCACTACCAATTTGAAATGTCCATTTTATAATGAATCAAAATAACCTCTTGGCCCAATTGTATTAACAGATCCAGATATTATATTATATATATCCACTATATATTATATTATATATCTTTTTCTGCTTTCTCGCTTAACCGCAGTAGTCATATGGACATTCTAAGTTGTTAAAGCCGAAGCAGACACTGTCAGAGAGGAAGCGAAAATGGCGGATACTTGGGAGAGAGCGAGTATGGTGAGAAAACACTCCCACGTAAATAAGAGTAGTCTGTGGAATCCTACCATAATGACAGAGAGTGAGGAAAAGTGAACACCTCTCTCGTTTGTGGACTGGCTGAATGAATTGGATGCTCAAGAGTCAAAGACTTGTAGTAATAACAATCCGTTTAAAACCAGTTCTGCTCCGTGTCATACATCAGCTCCAGTAAACAGGTCCACATGTTGCTGTGAGCCACACTTAGCACAGCAAACAGTGAGAGAAACTCAGAGGTGGACAAAGTACACAACTCCATTACTTGAGTGAAAGTACAGATACTTCTGGTCAAATATTACTCCATTACAAGTGAAAGTTGTGTAACCCGCTTAAAATTAACCTAAAGCAGAGTTAAAAGATTGTTAGTTTTATCTAATATTTAGGTTATTTTCAGCTATGTGTCTTAACTGCATATCATTATTGTCCAGCAGATGGCAGTAGTGGCGCTGCAGAGAGGTGAAACCAATCTAGTTTTCAGTAACGAGGAGAGGGAAACAAATGCGATTGAATGGTAGTGAGCTGAACTGAGCTCTACACGAGGAAAGAACCACACAGAGTTAAATCTAAAACATAAGGTTTAGAGCTATTTTGCTAGTTTCTACTTAGAAATCATCTTTTATACGGTATCACGAGGGAAGAGGCGTTTTAGTACTGATGAGGATTTGTGGATTTTTCTGTTTCTCCGGTGAGTTTGCCGAGTGTTCACCATGTGTGTTGCTACTGGACACGGGTTTTCTAAGTATTGTTTTTGCAAGATACTGTTTTGTTGGTAATATTATGATCTTGATACCTCAATATCTTGATGTGTATTTTTTTGAGTAAAAACCAGTTGGAGAGTAACTTGAGTCACATGAATCTGAGATGCTATTGCGAGCCACATGTAATCTAGGTTATGATGTAATTAGCTAGTCTGAGTTCACGTGTGCAGCGACTGAGAGAATGTAACCTGTTCAAATTGTAAACTGCTGTACAATTATGAATATGGGTTTTTGAGTAATATTGTTTCCAGATCTGGTGAAGGAATTGGAAATGATTTTGATAGAGTAATTGAATGTTGCCCTGTTATGCAGGTTGGTTTTTTGTATGCATGATTTGATAAGGCCATTGGATTCACCTCCATTGGACAGACAGAAACACGGCAGAAGAGCAGAGTGTGAGGAGTCCTTATCAGCAGGAACTGTTCCATTCTTGTCTTTCATTTCATCTCACAGAAAAGCGCTGGAGATCTCATCACACTTTAAAAAACACACACTACCCAGGTAGAACATTTTATTTCTTTATTTTTTTCAGAGCTCTGATCCTAATTTTGAAAGGCTCATTTTGATTTTTCTTTGTCCATATTTTTTTTCTAAGTACACTGATACTGATTGGACTAGAAAGACACTGGATTTTACAACTGAAGGAAAAAATATTGGATTTAAATTCTGAATTGAAAGGACATTCCAACATTTGACATTGGTTCTATACTAAAAGGACATTGAGTTCTGAGTTACAAAGGGATATTGTGTTTCCAACTAAATACATTGTAACGGAAGAAAAAAGTCATTCTTAGTTTATGATTTATTGTTAAATAAATGCCCCATATTTATATATATATATATATATATATATATATATATATATATATATATATATATATATATATATATATATATATATATTTATTTATTTTTGAGTGAAGTGAATTAGTGCTTGCATACTTTCATCACTCCTCCTTGGAAAAAGTTCCTAGGCACTTGCACTTATAGTTTCATTGTAGTGTGAAGTGAAACTATATTTATTATAGTTTTATTTACTTAAATAAAAGTACAGAAGTACTTGCTTTTAAAAGTGCTTAAGTATCAAATGTAAATTTCCTTTTTTATGTCAATGCATTGTTTTATTATTGTTGCATTGTTGTATGTAATACTTACAATACCTTATGCCTCTGAAGCAACCTACTGAATACACTGACTAGCGTGTAGTATCTGTGGAATAAAGAGATTTTTTAAAACCTTTTCAGGCTTTTGCATGCTAACTGACGTCACTGTGGAACCTTCCCTCTGCGTCAGCGGTGTATCCACAATGCCATGGCAACCTGGCGGCCAAATCCATCAATCATTTGAGCGACCATACTTCATACTGAAACTTTAGCTCTAAAGCACAGACAATTTCAAGCTTTCACAAGAAATTAAAAGTTTACATCCCTCAATATGCTTCCGCAGGTTGGACGGCGAGTTTCTGAAGGCTGTGATTTGCTTTGTTTTAGGCAAACAAAGCAAACATTTAAAACGAAAACAATCTTTGACCTTTTCAGAAAACTGGAACATACTTTTTAAGTGTGGCCACGACACGTGACCCTACAAGAGTGATTAGTGATAGGCTGTCTGTCACCTGCAAACAACCAATCACGTTTTAGAGAAGAAAAAAATCATCCACTGAGTTTCAAAGCTGCTACATAGTGATGACTTTCGACTAGAGGACATTGATAGAAATGTAGTGGAGTGAAAAGGACGATATTTGTCTTTCAAATGGACTGAAGTTAAAGCCACAAGTTTCCAGAAAAAATAATACTCAAGTAAAGTACAGATACTCAAAAAGTGTACTTAAGTACAGTACTCAAGTAAATGTCCTTCATTACTGTCCACCTCTGGACTTTACATAATTCAGTCTTGTAATTAGAAACTGGTTTAAATTAGCTTTAGCATAAGCAATGAAATCCCGTTTTGATGAGAAATGTAATATTTTTATGTAAACCATACCTAATATTTTCTCTTAAATCTAACCGAACACACATTCCATTGTTGCCAGTGTGCTGTGTGTTGAGCTGCAGTGTGTTGTTCCAGGCGCCACCTGGTGGATGTTGTGTGAAGCACAACAAATGAATTTAAACTCTAAGAAGCGAGACTGCAGGGTGCCGCGTGATCACACGTGACGTTTCATAAAATTTATTTAAAAAAAAAAAAAAAAAAAGTTATAAAGACAGCGTATGTTTTTAAACGCTTGGTGCGTTAGATCTCTCTGGTGTAAATACGTGTGCTGATGTTTTCTTTCAGTTTTTTTGTGAGGTGTTAAAAAAAACAGCTACATTTCTCACATTAAATAGCTAAAGAAATATGTTGTTTTCAGTTAACGTAGTTATTGAACTCACATGCTATTATATTATAAGCTGTGCAGTCTTTATCTTTTTTCATTCCTATTTAAAAAAAAATAAAAATTAAAAAACCTGTTTTTATTTGCAGCATCAGTGCTGGAAAATGCAGCTTGTTCTGACCAGCTACCAGCTGCTGAAACATGATCACTGGTTAAACTGGTAGCTCATCTTTATCAGCGCCAAAGTTATTATCCAGCTTCCTTACTGTTACTCGCCCAAACTGGCTATAGCCTATACAGCTCAGCCAGTGGTGTCAAAATCAAACTCTGCCCAGGACACATCTGCATTTTTGTGAAACCCGAAAGGACCGTAATATAAGGTTATTAACTTTTTAAAACGTATTGAACATATTCTAATCAATATACACCAATTAACAGTACACATCTTCCTCATAAAAAATCACACTAGTGTGCAGAATTTCAAACTGATTGCTGTAGATTTTTAAAATCCATTCCATAAGAGGACTAAATTTAACCAAAACAATTCACACACTAAAGTCATAAACACTCACTATGAGCATGTGATGATGGTTTCTTAGGGTGAAACACTTTAACTGGAGTATTTTATGGGGTTTTTGGCATGTTTTTATGCATTAGTCCCGTTTCAGTGCTAAATATCTTCAACACAGAACATTTAGAGTGAAAAGAAAAGAAAGCTTAAGAATGCAGCAAACAGGAGCTGTGATATTTTATTATTTTATTCTTTTTTTTCTTCTTCTTTAAGTGTGTTATAAAAGTGTAAAAGAAGGGAAAGCATTAGCAGCAGTGGAACAGTGTTAGTGTATATTATCAGGAACACTTGTGTCTGTGGGGAACGATGTCACGGAGTGAAGTCACACAATGAAGCATTTTGATGCCATAGAGGTGTTTCTGCTTCTGTACCAGAAAATTTCTCTCTCTTTCTCACACACTCACACACACACACACACACACACACACACACTGTGTTCAGAAGAAGCTGAAGATTAATCTCCTACTACGAGTTTTTAAGTTTGCAGAAATGACAGAGAAGCTAAAAGCAATGAGTTTAAATACTGCTAATTAATACTTACCATGCTAATTATTATTAAGTTTAAAAACACACATAGTATAATATTATTATAAGTCTAAAAACACACATAGTATCATAGAAACTTGACTGCACTGTGCTAGCTAGCTTAAAGTCTATCTCTAGCAGTTATTTTTTATATTTTTTAATTTTAGGCATTTATTCAACATTGTGCTAATGATGGCACATTCTTTGTAGATTCTCTGTAATAATCCTTGAGGGTTATTATGTTCTATAATACTGACTATACAGTTTGCTGTGTTGAGGAGGTAAATATACATCACTCATCAGAGTTAGCTGGCTAGCTTATTGCTAACAAAAGATGAACATGGAGGTATGCATGTTTTTTCCAGGCCAAAATGACACTCACCATTCAAGTTAAGTCAAACACAGCACTATATTACAGCATGGATACAGACTGAGGTGCAAACAAACACACACCCACACGTACACACACCAAAAAAATTTAAAACAATTAAAAATATATAAACACACGATTTAATAAATTGAAACATAATTATGTACATAGTCAACAAAATTAAACTTTTCTAATCTTAATTTTCTAACAACTTCAGTAGGAAACAAATTACTTTAACTCAGTGTATAAACAGTGTATAACTTTGAGCAATGACCAAATTACTGCATTGAACTGATACTACAAGATATTTATAATGTGTTTTAAACATAAATGTTTCCTTCTGCTACATGTAAATGGAAAAACATGAATATACTGTATATACAAAACTATTAAATGACATTATGAGTGCATTAACAGTTTCTGTTTTGCTGTTAATAAGAAAAGATTAATTACTGTACAGTTAAAGTTTATTTATCTCAGCTGTGCATTTTTACAAACAACTAGAGAAGCAGAAGTGCTGACATGTTGTACACCATCTGATTATCACTAAATGATCATGTTTTTCAAACACTTTGTACTGTAAGAGTTTATCCTCATCATCCTCTGTGTGTGAGACTCAGATCAGATCAGAATTAAAGTGGCTGAAATCTGTAAAGAAAGAGAAAAGAGCAGAACGATCAGATTTGATCATATGTTTATCAGAATCAGTCATCAGATTCCTCACAAGAAAAATCAGTGTAAACACTGTGTGTGTGTAATTTTAAAGTACAGTATTTATAGTGCAAAGCCCCAAATACACATATTAAACTATAAAACAAACAGAAATGATTAAACTACATAATCAGTAAAACATTTTCATACACACAACACACAAAAAGACAGATTCAGGTATACAAAATACAAAACCATAAATACCACAAATGATGTAAAAATTGGGGGGCTGGATCATTGTTTCTGGGAGAAACACACAGTTGCCTGATAAAGGAGATTCCTACAGTCACTACTCACAGCTTGTGATGATCGGTGAGGATAGAGACGTAGATTGTAAGCAGAGAGATGAGAGGTGACGATAGAGACGTAGATTGTGAGCAGAGAGATGAGAGGTGAGGATAGAGACGTAGATTGTAAGCAGAGAGATGAGAGGTGAGGATAGAGACGTAGATTGTAAGCAGAGAGATGAGAGGTGAGGATAGAGACGTAGATTGTAAGCAGAGAGAGGAGAGGTGAGGATAGAGACGTAGATTGTAAGCAGAGAGATGAGAGGTGAGGATAGAGACGTAGATTGTAAGCAGAGAGATGAGAGGTGACGATAGAGACGTAGATTGTGAGCAGAGAGATGAGAGGTGAGGATAGAGACGTAGATTGTGAGCAGAGAGATGAGAGGTGAGGATAGAGACGTAGATTGTAAGCAGAGAGATGAGAGGTGAGGATAGAGACGTAGATTGTAAGCAGAGAGAGGAGAGGTGAGGATAGAGACGTAGATTGTAAGCAGAGAGATGAGAGGTGAGGATAGAGACGTAGACTGTAAGCAGAGAGATGATCGGTGAGGATAGAGACGTAGTAAGCAGAGAGTTTTGTCCACATACTGAGCTCCTGCTTCACTCCCACAGACCAGTACAGTGACTGTAACACTGGTGTTAATCTAATCACCGTTTGTCAATCTAAAGCTTTTTTCATCATTCATGAATAAAATCCCAAAATACTTAATCTCCTTCACCAGGGCCAAGCTCTCTCCCACTCTTTTCCCAGTGAGAAGCATCCCACTCTTTTCCGAGAGAGAACCCAAATGCAGAACAGTGTTTTTATTTCTTATTACTGTACAAACACATTAAGATACAGAATCTCCTCTGAAGTGTATAAAGAGACGTTAAACCACCAAATCACTCTTATTGTGTGTGTGTGTGTGTGTGTGTTTTAGTCAGTAACTCACTGTAGTTTCTCCAGTTTACAGTGTGGATCCTTCAGTAGATCAGAGAGCAGCTTCACTCCTGATTCTCCTGGTTCATTGTCGTTCAGATTCAGTTCTCTCAGGTGTGATGAGGTGTTTGACTTCAGAGCTGAAACCAGAGCAGCACAACCTTCACCTGTAATACTGCAGCCTTTCAACCTGTAGAGAGATCAACATTTATAGATCAACACACACACACACACACACACACACACAATGCGTCACAGCCCATAAAGTGTGTATATGAAAGCCAGAAGTAAATCCAGATTGTTGTATGTCTATTTCACTGTTTGTTATTTTTGAATCTGGAAAACGATAGCAGTTATTGCTGCTCTATTAAAATTGTGCTCCAGGACAGACAACATTTTATTAATCTAAAACAGCCATATGACACAAATGCAGGATCCACAGTGTGAAAGTGATGATCTGACCTCAGTGTCTCCAGTGTACAGTGTGGATTCTCCAGTCCAGCAGAGAGCAGCTTCACTCCTGAATCCTGCAGGTTATTGATACTCAGGTCCAGTTCTCTCAGACTGGAGGAGTTTGAGCTGAGAACTGAGGACAGAGCTCTACAGCTTTCCTCTGTGAGATTACACTCACACAGCCTGGGAGAGAAATGATGATATATTAGAACACTGACATCTCAAACACAAACATACACAAATATAATTTATCCTTTTATGTAGATCATTTTGCATGTACTGTGTGTGTATATGAGTGTGCGTATGTGTGTTTGTGTGTCTGGGACAAAGGGACTTTTAGATCTGTATCTAAAGCGTGTGACTCTAAATTTTGTCCCCATAATATCAAAACTACAATTTAAGTTAATATTTTCTGTACCTCTTTGTGTGTGTGTGTGTGTGTGTTAAAGTACAGTATTTATATTGCAGAGCCCCAAATACACATATTAAACTATAAAACAAACAGAAATGATTAAACTACATAATCAGTAAAATATTTTTCATTCACAAAACACACGAAAAGATAGATTCATTTATACAAAATACAAAACCATAAATACCACAAATGATGTAAAAATTGGGAGGCTGGAACATTGTTTCTGGGAGAAACACACTGATGCCTGATAAAGCCACCAGGGGGCGCCCTCATCAGCTGCCTGAACAACCTCAACTGGAGTATTCCTACAGTCACTACTCACAGCTTGTGATGATCGGTGAGGATAGAGATGTAGATTGTAAGCAGAGAGATGAGAGGTGAGGATAGTGATGTAGATTGTAAGCAGAGAGATGAGAGGTGAGGATAGAGACGTAGATTGTAAGCAGAGAGATGAGAGGTGAGGATAGAGACGTAGATTGTAAGCAGAGAGATGAGAGGTGAGGATAGAGACGTAGATTGTAAGCAGAGAGATGAGAGGTGAGGATAGAGACGTAGATTGTAAGCAGAGAGATGAGAGGTGAGGATAGAGACGTAGTAAGCAGAGAGATGAGAGGTGAGGATAGAGACGTAGATTGTAAGCAGAGAGATGAGAGGTGAGGATAGAGACATAGTAAGCAGAGAGTTTTGTCCACATACTGAGCTCCTGCTTCACTCCCACAGACCAGTACAGTGACTGTAACACTGGTGTTAATCTAATCACCGTTTCACAATCTAACACTTTTTTGATCACACAGGAATAAAATCCCAAAATACTTAATCTCCTTCACCAGGGGCAAGCTCTCTCCCACTCTTTTCCGAGAGAGAACCCAAATGCAGAACAGTGTTTTTATTTCTTATTACTGTACAAACACATTAAGATACAGAATCTCCTCTGAAGTGTATAAAGAGACGTTAAACCACCAAATCACTCTTATTGTGTGTGTGTGTGTGTGTGTGTGTGTGTTTCAGTCAGTAACTCACTGTAGTGTCTCCAGTTTACAGTGTGGATCCTTCAGTAGATCAGAGAGCAGCTTCACTACTGATTCTCCTGGTTCATTGTTGTTCAGATTCATTTTTCTCAGGTGTGATGAGGTGTTTGACTTCAGAGCTGAAACCACAGCAGCACAACCTTCACCTGTAATACTGCAGCCTACCAGCCTGTAGAGAGATCAACATTTATAGATCAACACACACACACACATACACAAAAAAAAAAATGCTTCACAGCCCATGAAGTGTGTGTATTAAAGCCAGAAGTAAATCCAGATGGTTACACGTCTATTTCACTGTTTGTTATTTTTGAATCTGGAAAACTATAGCAGTTATTGCTGCTCTATTAAAATTGTGCTCCAGGACAGACAACATTTTATTGATCTAAAACAGCCATATGACACAAATGCAGGATCCACAGTGTGAAAGTGATGATCTGACCTCAGTTTCTCCAGTGTACAGTGTGGATTCTCCAGTCCAGCAGAGAGCAGCTTCACTCCTGAATCCTGCAGGTTATTATTGTAACTCAGGTCCAGTTCTCTCAGACTGGAGGAGTTTGAGCTGAGAACTGAGGACAGAGCTCTACAGCTTTCCTCTGTGAGATTACACCAACGCAGCCTGGGATAGAAATGATGATATATCAGAACACTGACCTCTCAAACACAAAAGGAAACACATATAATGGGGAAATGTGAAAAAGTGCTGTAATACCTACATGGTAAACCATAAATGTATAAAAATACCACTGATTAAACTCTGAGAATGTGCACTTTAATTTTTGGAGTCCAAATTTAAAACTGTGGCCTACAGAGGCAAATAAAAAATAAATCGTATATGCTACACCGGCATGTGTGTGTATGTAGACTTCTATAGAAAAGACAACAAAGATGGCAGTCCATTATTCTGTTATTCACTATTCATCATCATTATTCATCACTATTTCAGTTTTTTATTGTGACTAATATAAGCCGTTTTTGTCAGTGACATGTCCACAGTATGAGATTTATAAGCATTTGGGAAGCATTTTGTAACAACAGTTACGTTGTGAACCTGTTTAGCTTCATGTCTGGAACTTTTGTCTCTGTGTGAGTTTTCTTTTTGGTTGTGTTTTGGTCTTGTTTTGCACACCCTCTCTATGTGGCCTTGTCTATCACATCTTTTGGGATGACTGATGGCATCATAGGATGCTTTGCCACATCGACACCATTTCTGGCTTTTTGCAATAAGACATTTTGTGAGTTTCACATTCTAAACTCTTTATCTGTAACTCTGACGCATCCTTTCCTGGTGTCTCCATTGATATTGCAGTGGTCAGTGCCCATTCAAGGGTTAGGTCTCTTTCTGACAGTAGCCTCTTTTGAGTGCTTTGATTATGCATGCCACATACAAGCCTGACTCTTACTGCATCAGAAAGTCCATCTCCAAAGTCACAGTATTGCGAAAGTTGATGCAATTCTGCAGTGTATTTGGAAATGCTTTCATGCTTTGACTCGTTCCATTTGTGGAATCTAAATCTCTCAGCTATTACTAGCGGTTTTGGACTCAAGTGATTTTGTAAAATGTCAACAATTTCGTCAAACATCTTGCTTGCTCAGGGGGAACTATACTGCATAGAAGACTGTATATTTTAGCACCCATTAAACTGAGAAGTGTAGAGACTTTCTTTTTCTCCTCCATGTTGTTGGCATCGCAGTACAGTTCAACCCTCTCAGTATATGATTCCCAGGCCTCATTTCCTCACATTTACCACTTTTCCCAACTAAGGCCCTCGTCACATTCACCTGCTACTTGAATGTCTCTCACGGTGTACTGTACACTGTTACTCTCACATCTCTTCTACAAGCTAGCATCAGTGACTGCCTTCTCTATACTTGTCTGCTCTTTCCTCTCGTTGACGCTCTGCTTTCCTCTGAATGTCTCTGTGCTAGAATTAGAGTTTTATGTAGTGAACACAGACAAGCGGAGTGATACACACAGTGAAATGTACCCGTGCTGTTATATCAAATATCAGTGCTCTTGGATCGCTGCTTATCCAATCAAATTAGTGGATCAGAACGAACTGTTGCTTAATAATAGTGAAATAAATAGCAGCAGGCACAAAAGGAAGAAAATAATAACAATGTAAAATATAAATATTTTATAAACAGTGTAAAAATAGAATAGACTTCAAGAATTAAAATAATATTAAAATAATATAAAAGTAACATGCCAGTGAAAGTAAGAAACTAATAAAAGTGAGTTAAAAGCTGGTAAAAGTGGGAAAATGTTTTAGCTGGTTTTAAAATCAAAGATAGAAGGAGCATGATGAATGTTTACTGTTAACGTCTTCCAGATATTTGGTGCATAAAAACAAAAACTGCTTCACCCACTAGATGATATTAACACACAATTTGTCAATGAAAAAAACAGGCGCTATAGCATTAAGAGATTACTGTAGCAGTAGGACGTCCTGTGAGAAATGCATTACAATATTAAGGTGAGAAGAAACTAATCATGGATCAATTTCTTGGCATCTTGTAACTGGACATAAAGTCTGACCCGTGCTATATTCCATAAATTATAGAATGCAGTTTTAGTAATGTTATTAATTTGTGGTTTCAAAGATAAATCAGAATCCAGAATTACACCAAGATTTCTAAATTCAGTTCAAGCATTTCTGTCTTTTTTTAGTTTTGAAAAATCATGATTAGTTTAGCCAACAACGCTGAACAAACAGGTTACAAGCTCATCAGCATTAGTTATATCTGGCCTTACAGATATGTATAACTGTGTATCATCTGCATAGCTATGCAAACTGACTCCATGCTTCTTAATAATCTGACCTAGCAGCAACATATACTAGGTCTATAAAAGTGGAATATAAGAATATAAAATATAAAAATAAAGAATAGAAAAGCTAGGCCAATACAGAGCCTCGTGGTACAACACAGAGAATATCACACTTATCTGATGTTCATCTAGAATAACAAATTATTGTCTTCCAGTTAAATATGTAGAAAACCAGTTTAAGACAGTCCCAGAAAGACCAACTATTCTCAACCTGTTCAAGAAGTGTGATGTGATCTATAGTGTAAATGCAGCAGTAAAATCTAAAAGCACTAAAAGCACAAGTACCAAAACACCATCTGTTTCAGCATTTAATCTCAGATCATTTACTACTTTAATAAAATGCTATTTCAGTACTATGATATGATCTGAAGCAGGAGGTGAAACATTGCTGGTGTTATGGAGGCAGATGGACGCAAGTGCAAGTGGCTTTTATTAAATACAAATAGGGGAACTAAATCCAAGGGCTAATCAATACTTCACACACTGAACAAGGAAGAGGTCAGGTGATCAGCACACAGGCATTAACTAGACAGTGTAAAAGGGTAAACAATACACAAAGCAGAGTCTAAAGAGCAAGATAAAATATAGCTGCAAGCAGCGATGGCGTTCCCAAGCCATTAGTGCAAACGCCACCCAGGTGGCATCAGGAAAACTGTGCCCAGCGGGCACATGCATTTACAGTAACCCTCTGGCAGTCTGGTTTTAAGGGATACAGCACTTAAAGGGTTAATCCAAACCATCAAGACTGTGAAACATGCACACAGAACAATATAGAAAACTTTAGTAACACTTTACAATAAGGCTTCAGTTATTAACATTAACTATATTAATTAACATGTACAATAATTATATAGCATTTATTAATGTTAGTTAATATTCAAAACTTAAACATTATTAAAATTTAAAATTTTATCTGTTAACATTAGTTAATGCACTGTGAATTAACATGAACATTTTGATTAACTAACATCAACAAACATTAATAAATGCTGTGAAAATATATTGTTGATTGTTAGTTCATGTTAGTTAATGCATTAGTAACACTTTATAATAACTCACACTATGAGTCATTAGTTAAACATTAGTAAATAGTCAATTCATGTTTTATAAAGCATTGTTCCAACATTAATAGGCATTAGTAAGCAGTTTATAAATACAGCTATAAATGTTTTGTTCTTGAGCATATCTATAATGTTTAATAATTTTATTTTCATACTTTATTAACGGTCAATTTATCATTTCTAAATTATTACGTTATTTACAAACCAGTCATTTAGGAGTTGTCAGTGGTTGATAAGATCATTAAGAAAGTGTAAGTAAATGATTAATAAACTATTTAAAATGTACATATATAAATCTTATTATTTAGACACATGATAATAGTTGCTCAGTGTGTTAATAACTGCTTTATTGACACATATTCCTGCTGTAATTCAGGATTAAATCAGGTTGTTATAAAACATTTAGTAGTTGCCAACCATCTATTTTTGTGAGCTCATCTAAAGTAAGGACTATTTATACCTTGTAAAGCATTTACAAAGCAAATTTAAAGGATCATTTATCTTCCAAACAGAAAAGTTAAACACAACACAGAGGGATACAGAACACAGAAATATTTTTCAAGATGCAAAAAATGAAACTGTACAGCTGTACACTTGATAAAAAATGAAAAATAAACCTCTGCAATTTCACAGAAAAAAAATGAAGTGTACAGTTGTACAGTTTCATTTTATTGCATCTTGAAATAAATATTTCTGAGTTCTGTATCCCTCTGTGTTGTGTTTATTTATTTATTTATTTTTTTTTTTGTTAGAAGGATAACTGAGCCTTTAATCTCCTTTGTAATAGACGCGCTTATAAATCAAGAGCAAGGCATTTATAGCTGTATTTATAAACTGCTTACTAATGACTATTAATGTTGGGACAAGGCTTTATAAAGGATGAACTCACCATTTACTCATGCTTACCTAATGATTCATAGAGTGCAGTTATTATAAAGTGTTACCCTTCATCTGTGAGTGTTACATCCATGAGATTATGTAAACTCAGATGAATGTCATGTCACAGGAGGTCACAGGTCAGTTTCAAATGAGTCTGAAAATATTATTTGCAGCACAAAAATTTATAAGTCCACGTGTCTGTATCTTTTGATCTTTTTATGTCATAATTAACATAATTATTAACCTAATTATATAAAATTATGTTGTCAGTGCCCTACAGATTAACTGGTTCTAGGATTTATTTGTCTCTAAAACTGACAGAAAAGGATAAGGCCCAAGACATTTCTTAAGCTGTAATGAATAAAAAAAAACCAACAAAATTACTGATTATTTGATTATGTTTAAAAGTCTCTCTCTCTCTCTCTCTCTCTCACCCCCACACTCACCACCACACTCACCCCCACACTCAACACACACACTCAACACACACACTCACCCCCTCACTCACCCCCTCACTCAACACACACACACTCACCCCCTCACTCACCCGCTCACTCAACACACACACTCACCCCCTCACTCACCCCCTCACTCACCCCCACACTCAACACACACACTCACCCCCTCACTCACCCCCTCACTCACCCCCACATTCACCCCCACACTCAACACACACACTCACCGACCACCACACTCACCCCCACACTCACCCCCTCACTCACCCCCACACTCACCCCCAAAATCACCCCCTTACTCACTCCCACACTCACCCCCTCACTCAACCCCCTCACTCACCCCCACACTCACCCCCTCACTCACCCCCAAAATCACCCCCACACTCACCCCCTTACTCACTCCCACACTCACCCCCACACTCACCCCCACACTCACCCCCTCACTCACCCCCACATTCACCCCCACACTCAACACACACACTCAACACACACACTCACCGACCACCACACTCACCCCCACACTCACCCCCTCACTCACCCCCAAAATCACCCCCACACTCACCCCCTTACTCACTCCCACACTCACCCCCTCACTCAACCCCCACACTCACCCCCACACTCACCCCCTCACTCACCCCCACACTCACCCCCTCACTCACCCCCAAACTCACCTAATTATATAAAATTATGTTGTCAGTTCCCTACAAATTAACTGGTTCTAGGATTTATTTGTCTCTAAAACTGACAGAAAAGGATAAGGCTGTAATGAATAAAAAAACAACGACAACAACAACAACAAAATTACTGATTATTTGATTATGTTTAAAAGTCTCTCTCTCTCTCTCACTCACCCACCACCACTCATCCCCTCACTCACCCCCACACTCACGCCCACACTCAACACACACACTCACCCCCTCTCTCATCCCCTCACTCACCCCCACACTCACCCCCTCACTCAACACACACACTCACCCCCTCACTCACCCCCTCACTCAACACACACACTCACCCCCTCACTCACCCCCACACTCACCCCCTCACTCACCCCCTCACTCAACACACACACTCACCCACCACCACACTCACCCCCTCACTGACCCCCACACTCACCCCCTCACTCAACACACACACTCACCCCCACACTCACCCCCACACTCACCCCCACACTCAACACACAAACTCACCCACTCACTCACCCCCTCACTCACCCCCACACTCAACACACACACTCACCCCCACACTCACCCCCACACTCAACACACACACTCACCCACCACCACACTCACCCCCTCACTCACCCCCTCACTCACCCTACACTCACCCCCACACTCAACACACACACTCACCCCCTCACTCACCCCCACACTCACCCCCTCACTCAACACACACACGCACCCAATCCCCCCTCCCCCCTTTCTCACACAGAGGCAGAGTGGCAGAGTGAAATCAGATGTCTGATAGTTTTTTAATTTTCTGTTATCCATAGAGCGTTGTAAAGTCGTGAAACTATGCATATTTCCTCAGAATGACTTGTTCTCTGTATATAAAAAGTTTTGAAGTGTTTGGAAGCTGCACTTTTAAAAACAAGAAAATTACAGCTATGTTTTTTATTGTTACTTTAATAAATCGCCACTGCAGTACCGTTCAAGATATCCGTTCGCAATTTAACATCTTCAGTATATTGGCATCATGTAGACAAAGTTTGGTGTGTATAGTATCATTCTCCTCTGAGGAGTATGCATTAATTTACAGCCTGATTTTTCCAAAAATCCACATTCAAAGCAAAATAGCCGACTTCCTGTTGGACTGTAAATTAGAAAGTTGTCCGTCTTGATGAGAAGAATGTACATTCTGAGTTTGGTGTCTGTAGCTAAAACTAACCCCTCAAATTTTGTCAAAAGGTGGTGCTATAGAGTGCCTCTTCCACGCCCTTTTATGAGCTGCTGCCATTGTCTAACTATCATTAATTCTGAAGTGTGTGTTAAGTTTCAATAAATTCTAGGCATGGTAAGGACCTTAAAAATACCAGAAAAGAATATTAAAGTTTGACATGTTGCCATGGCAACACTATTTTAGTTATCAATAATCCCTTCACCATTTTACATTGGTCATATTTTTTACATTATTCTGATGAAGTTTGAAGCAAATCGGGTAAATATAAGAGGGTGCATTCAAAGCGTTTAAAAAGTAACACACTTCCTGCTGCAAGTTGGTGGCGCTATAACTTTGACTCCTAATAGTCACATCTTTGTGATCAGACTCCTTGAACGAATAAACTGCTGAAGTTTGAGCAAAATCAGACAACGTATGTAAAAGTTATTAGACACTTCCTGTTTCTCATTTCTCAACATAATTTCAACACCTTGCCACGGCCAAACCGTTTGAGATATCAAAAATCCCCTACTGATTTTTCATCCGCAATGTCTTGAGAACATATTGACCAATTTTTGTGGCAATCGGGTAAAAAAAACCTAAGACGAGTACATCAAATTCCAGAGCATGGGTTTTTCACAAAACCTAAAATAGCCAACTTCCTGTTGGGCGGAGCTTATGACATGCAGTGTGAAAGTTGTTTGGCTCGATGAGATCTATATGTGTACCGAGTTTCATATGTATACATGCAAGTATGTATGATATACGGCCCTCTGTATTCCAGGGGGCGCTGTAGAGCCCCTTTGCCACGCCCGTGTACAAGTCTCTGCCCGGCCCTAATGGCCGCAGATTCCAAGGTGTGTGCAAATATTCAAGAGCGTGTGAGCACGGTGAGGGCCCTAAAACCCCCAAAAACCTTGACAAAAAAATAAGAAGAATAATTAGAATAATCCTAAGGAAAACAATAAGGCCCTTCACCCCGTTGGGCCCTAAATACCACAAATGATGTAAAAATTGGGGGGCTGGATCATTGTTTCTGGGAGAAACACACTGTTGCCTGATAAAGCCACCAAGGGGCGCCTTCATCAGCTGCCTGAACAACCTCAACTGGAGTATTCCTACAGTCACTACTCACAGCTTGTGATGATCGGTGAGGATAGAGACGTAGATTGTAAGCAGAGAGATGAGAGATGAGGATAGAGACGTAGTAAGCAGAGAGTTTTGTCTACATACTGAGCTCCTGCTTCACTCCCACAGACCAGTACAGTGACTGTAACACTGGTGTTAATCTAATCACTGTTTGTCAATCTAACACTTTTTTCATCACTTATGAATAAAATCCCAAAATACTTAATCTCCTTCACCAGGGGCAAGCTCTCTCCCACTCTTTTCCCCGTGAGAAGCATCCCACTCTTTTCCGAGAGAGAACCCAAATGCAGAACAGTGTTTTTATTTCTTATTACTGTACAAACACATTAAGATACAGAATCTCATCTGAAGTGTATAAATAGACGTTAAACCACCAAATCACTGTTACTGTGTGTGTGTGTGTGTTTCAGTCAGTAACTAACTTTAGTTTCCCCAGTTTACAGTGTGGATCCTTCAGTAGATCAGAGAGCAGCTTCACTCCTGATTCTCCTGGTTTATTGTCGTTCAGATTCAGTTCTCTCAGGTGTGATGAGGTGTTTGACTTCAGAGCTGAAACCAGAGCAGCACAACCTTCACCTGTAATACTGCAGCCTACCAGCCTGTAGAGAGATCAACATTTATAGATCAACACACACACACACACACACACACACATACACACAAACAAAATGCTTCACAGCCCATGAAGTGTGTGTATGAAAGCCAGAAGTAAATCCAGATTGTTACACGTCTATTTCACTGATAGTTATTTTTGAATCTGGAAAACTATAGCAGTTATTGCTGCTCTATTAAAATTGTGCTCCAGGACAGACAACATTTTATTAATCTAAAACAGCCATATGACACAAATGCAGGATCCACAGTGTGAAAATGATGATCTGACCTCAATGTCTCCAGTGTACAGTGTGGATTCTCCAGTCCAGCAGAGAGCAGCTTCACTCCTGAATCCTGCAGATTATTTCCACTCAGGTCCAGTTCTCTCAGACTGGAGGAGTTTGAGTTGAGAACTGAGGACAGAGCTCTACAGCTTTCCCCTGTGAGATTACACTCACACAGCCTGGGATAGAAATGATGATATATCAGAACACTGACAACCAAAACACAAACATACACAAATATAATTTATCCTTTTATGTAGATCATTTTGCATGTACTGTGTGTGTATATGAGTGTGCGTATGTGTGTGTGTGTGTGTGTGTCTGGGACAAAGGGACTTTTAGATCTGTATCTAAAGCATGTCACACAAAATTTTGTCCCCATAATATCAAAACTACAAGAATTTGTGTTAATATTTTCTGTCCCTCTTTGTGTGTGTGTTAAATCTGTATCCACAGTGTGAAAGTAATGATCTGTGGCCATATGTATAAAGCGGCTCAGAGTAAAATTTTAGTCTTAAGTGTGTCAAAATTCTAAGAATGACATCATTGTAATGTTATTCCTAGACTTAAGAATAAGTGTGATTCATAAAGGTTCCTAAGTGTTAAGACTAAGTCTCAGCTTCTAAATTATTTAAGAGTGCTCCTAGTTAGGAGGAACAACATGGCAGCAGAGAGGCGGAGACCTCGCACTTTGCAACAAAGAAAGAACGTGTTGGAATTATATGACGACAGCGAGTTGATAAAACGATACAGGCTTGATCGTCAAGGTTTTCTTTCTGAATCCATTTTTTTTTTAAGATAAGCAACTTTGGTCTTTCCTTTATATAAAGCTGTGAGTGCAATTTAGAATGATGTGATTCATCAGATTAATTACTTAAATAGCATCACATTTGTCATGTGTCGAAACTCGTTATTAAAATTGAGCAAAATTGTGTAAAATAAATGCATGTATTTATTCGTAATATTTTTGCGCATAATGCAAAGCAAATTTTTAAAATAAATTTAAATATTAAAATAATTGTTTCTTAATCATTACTGAATGGTGTTATGCTGCTGTGACTTTCCCCTCGCAGGCTCACTATTGGCTGATTCAGAGCTTGAAGGTGGCCATTTTGGGTGACATCATTGTAGGACTTATTTCACAACAATGTTTCGGTAATATAACAGATGGCTATAAGGCTGTATGCCGCCCCCCTTTGGGGAAGTCACATCATAATACTATACTATTATACTATAATAGTATAGTATTATAAAGCATAATACTATACATCTGTTACCCAAATATCGAGCCAAGCTTAAACGAAAAAAAACCGGTGATTAAAGAGATACAACTGTGGACGGATCAGAGTAAAGAGGAACTTAGAGACTGTTTTGATGGAACTGATTGGCAACTGTTCTTTGATGCATGCGATAATGTACTTGTGAATGAAATGAATATGACTTGATAATGAAATTACTGACACTATTACGTCTTATATATGTTTTTGTGAAAACAATTGTGTTAAAACAAAAACAATTCGAATATATCCAAATAACAGGTCGTGGCTTACCAAAGATTCTAAAACGTGTCTTAAAGAGAAAAGAGTTGCCTTTTTAAAGGGTCATTATGAGCTAGTTAGAGTAAAAAGAAAGGAACTTATGGGACAAATTAAGAAAGCTAAGTTGGAATATAAGAATAAGATTGAAAGTAAGTTATATATGGGTAATGTAAAGCAGGCTTGGGAAGGACTTAACACTATAATGGGAAGAGAGATGAGAAAACCAAGGTATTCCTCACAAAGTGTGTCTTTCGTAGAGGAGTTGAATGTCTTCTTTGGTAGGTTTGATCATGGAGAGTGTAATATTGAGTGTGATAGAGTATGTCTTAATATTCCTACATAGGAGCCTATTGTTTTTCAGGAGTAGGAAATTGCAGCTAGTCTTGCTCATATCAAGCCAAATAAAGCACCAGGCCCAGATGGACTGAAAGGCCGAGTGTTAAAGGACTGTGCTTTTCAATTGACTGGTATCTTCACTCAGTTGTTTCAACTCTTGTTGAATAATAGGGTAGTCCCTAGTTCATGGAAAGTATAGAATATTATCCTTGTACCTAAATCATCTAATGCCACTCAATTAAATGATTGTAGACCAATAGCTCTCACGTCCATCCTGGGTAAATGTATGGAAAGAGCGTTAATAAGACATATTCAGGCTCATGTCGTTAAAGACTTGGACTCCCTCCAATCTGCATATAAAAAGGCTAGGGGTACAGACGATGTTGCTTTAACTCTATGTAATCTAGTGGCTGAACATATTCAGCAGACTACAAATTATGTTAGAATTTATTATGTTACTATGTTACTATTTATAGATTTTAGCTCAGCTTTTAATTCAATTAAGATCGATGTTCTTTTACAGAGATTACTTATAAAGGGTTCACTACACCCATTGCACTGTCAGTTTCAGTTGTTGCCATCAGGGCGACGTTTTAGACAACCTCGGGCAAGTAAAAATGTGTATCAGATGTCATTTGTGCCAACTGCAGTTAGAATTTTAAATGCTGAGACATGAATATTAATATGTATGCAGATATATGTACATGTGGGAATGTATATACGTGTATGCTAAAGTGAAATGTTGAGTCAATTGTATTGTATGGTATTTTATTCTATCTTACCTTTTAGAGCTGTTATGTAAGTGTCTTTTATTGTATTGGTCTTGTTATAATGTGTTGTGAAGCCAAAGACAAATTTCCATTTGTGGACAATAAAGGAAGGAAGTAAGTAAGTGATTAAATGCCACCTCAGTCAGCATTTAGTCAGTCTTAGACTTTGCTGAAAGTTGCTTTTAGCTTCTTTATAAAAAGCTCTTTATAAACTCTTTATAAAAAGCAAGTCCTACTTTTTACTAAGAATTTTTTTACACTTAATTCAAAGCTTAAGTCTATTCTTAAGAGCATTTCTGAGAAGTTTTATACATATGGCCCCTGACCTCAGTGTCTCCAGTGTACAGTGTGGATTCTCCAGTCCAGCAGAGAGCAGCTTCACTCCTGAATCCTGCAGGTAATAATTGTGACTCAGGTCCAGTTCTCTCAGACTGGAGGAGTTTGAGCTGAGAACTGAGGACAGAGCTCTACAGCTTTCCTCTGTGAGATTACAGTTCCACAGCCTGGGAGAGAAATGATGATATATCAGAACACTGGCATCTCAAACACAAACATCCTAAAAGCTCTCTTGTACCTGCACTAATGAAATAATTAAACACACCTGAGTAAATCACAAACACCTGTGAAGCCCTACGTCCCAAACATTATGGAAATGGAGGGAAATGTATAAAAAGTGCTGTAATATTGACGTAGTAAACCATAAATGTATAAAAATACCACTGATTAAACTCTGAGAATGTGCACTTTAACCACATGTGAATTGTTGGAGTCCAAATTTAAAACTGTGGCATACAGAGACAAATAAAAAATAAATCCTATATGCTACACTGGCATGTGTGTGTATGTAGACTTCTATAGAAAAGATAACAAAGATGGCAGTCCATTATTCTGTTATTCACTATTCATCATCATTATTCATCACTGTTTCAGTTTTTTTCTTGTGACTAATATAAGCTGTTTTGTCAGTGACATGTCCACAGTATGAGATTTATAAGCATTTGGGAAGCATTTTGTAACAACAGTTACGTTGTGAATCTGTTTAGCTTTATGTCTGGAACTTTTGTCTCTGTGTGAGTTTTCTCTTTGGTTGTGTTTTCGTAAAGGGATCGGTGTTTGGTTGTCATGTGACATGGCGACTCGCTGGGAATCATGGAAATAGCCGTATTTCATCGATCTTATTAGCCAGAGACCGTACAGTGGCAGGGAAGATGCTTGGTAGCGTTGGACGATGCGGGTTGAGCTTTAGCTTTAGCCCGCAGGCCGCCCCGCTTACCCCGGCTTTGTTTACGTTCGCGACGCCGGTGACGGGCACTTCCTGTCGGACTGGCCGCTCACTTGAGTCCGAGGACCGAAGTGTCTCTGATGGTAGCAGATGGAAGTTTAATGTCTAGTAGATTTTGTCGGCTGTATAAAGTGATCGCAAGGTTGTGACGAACAACCAAGCTTAACATAACTGGTCTTCAAGATGCCTCTGACAACCACAAACCTCAGATTAAAGCCAGATTTTCATGATTCTGGTTCACTCACAAAATCAAGGCATAAGATCAGTGCAGTGTGTAAACATCAGCAGGATGTAATGTCACACAGAGCAGCACAAAGTCAATGTAAAAACATGGAAATGTAAAAACCAGCGTTGCCAACTATTTTCAATGGAATGTAGCTAAATGTCGTCATGCGTCTCTATATCAGCACAACAGTGGCACTTAATAATATCAGCATTGGCAGCACAAAGTCAATGTAAAAACATGGAAATGTAAAAACCAGCGTTGCCAACTATTTTCAATGGAAAGTAGCTAAATGTCACTAAATGTCGTCATGCGTCATTAGCATATTAATGATGTCATCATGTCGTATCTGCACTCTGCCGCTGCGTAATGTCGGCACTTCATAACTGTTTTCTCCCCTAATCCGTGCTCACTAATTTAATATAAATATATAGCCGAATGTCCAGTAAAGCTGTTCTCAATTACATATTTTCTGTCAGTCACCGAAACAGAACTTACTACATGTTAACCAGAAGTTACTTCCACAGCACTGATAAAATTCCGGTGAACCACGACGTCGTTGGACAAAAACCACTCTACATGTAAGTTAAAGACAGCATATGTGCTGTGATATTATCAGTTCTGTTTACGTGGACAATGAGAACTCATAGAGAATGTGTTCTGCCACACAATATTTTGCTTGTTCTCTCACAGTGTAGGCTACAAGTCACAACAATGATATTCAGTTTCAGTCAGAGACGTTAGTGATAATCTGCCCCTAGAGGAGAAACCTTTGGTTCAATTATTTGCATATTTACAAATGAACTATGTGCATATTTACAAAATAATAATAATAATAATAATAATAATAATAATAATAATAATAATAATAAAATACTGTGCACATTTACAAACGAACTATGTGCATATTTACAAAAAATGTGAATACTAAAAAACTGCATTTTAATCAACAGATAGAAATTGTCATAAAATGGAGTCAATCTATGCTCAAATACTCTATTATTATAATATGATAATTTAACTGAATGGAGATAATGAACATTACATACATAGCAAATGTAAAAGATTTAAAAATTTTTATTTTTTTTTTTAAGTCAGCCTGACTCACAAAACCAAAGCAAATTCATTGTATGTGAAAGAAAAACACTATTTAACAACTTTTGTGATTCTCATTCCAGATCACTCCATGAGAATGCTAAGACAGAATTCGTCATCATCCACAAGATCCATACCCTCAGTGCTCTCCTCCTGTGGGGTGATATTGGATGCAGAGGATGAGCTAGAACCTGGACAGGACTTAAATGAATAGGCAGCTGAAGTGCCAAAGAGCTGCAGCACTTTATCAGGCAGTTTGTGCTCATAACATGCATCTCCAGCCAACCTCAAACCATATCTAATATACAGAATAGAGCTGAGGGTCTGCAGGGACATGCGGTTCCTGAGTTTGTTTGTAATGACACCCATTTGACTGAACAGCCTCTCTACCTCAGCATTTGAGTTATGGGAGGGAGAGGACAGAAACTGCAACAGAAGCCAAGTCTTCATATGGGTTTATGCCTGCTGAATCTCTATACTTCTTAACTTCAGCCCAGAACGCCAAAGTGTTTGTTGTTTCCTCCCATTTCTGAAGGTGAATAGACCTCCACTGATTAATAGTTTTATCAGTTGTGGCCGAGCAATATCCTAACAGGTCTGCAAGTTTTGCCATGTCTGTAAGGCTCTTGTTGTGGTTTAGTGTCTCCCCCACATTGAACAAAGACATGTGCTGCAGTATCTCCATATTATCTGGGAGCCTTGCTCTCAATTCATTTGCTAAGGAGATGTTGTAGTTCACACATCTTCTTCGCACACAGTCCTCCTCCTCGGGAGAGAGGTTCAGCTGTGCTGCCTTGGACTCAAATATATAGCCAAGGTATGGTTTGGGAGAAATGTGTCCATCTATTGGCTCTTTAAGGACATCAGTTTTTGCCATCGGATTAATGACTCTGCTGCAGACAGACTTTATAAGCCTCATTAAACAGTCAAGCAGCTTGAGCGGATCCGACTGTTCCCCCTCAAAAGCCTTAACAGCAGACTGCACCTCACTAATTATAGATTTTAAAAAAGTGAGATACAGGAGGTTCTGTGGGTCACTGTACATGGAATGTAGAACATCTGCCATGTAACAGTGCTCACTCAACATGGTGAGACTGAAATGCAATTTTAACTCCTCCCACTGATCCAGGATTCTGGACACAGCAGGCTCTATGGAAAGCCAGCGTGTGGCACAGACCTTTGTTATCAGTAAAGGCTTCTCCCCACAGTTTATTGTCTGATAGACGGCCTTGTATGCCTCTCTGCGCTTTGGAGAAATAGAGAACCAATTATAGGTTTCTCTAACAAGACATTCCACGCTACGTGGAAGAGTGTTTTTGGAGGCAGAGCTTACAGCTAACTGTAGGGAGTGACACACACAGCGGATAAGGACTAGATGTTTTAAGTCACTCTCCTCCCTCAGAATTTTGTGCACACCATTGTACACTCCTGTCATTACAGATGCATTATCTGTGCCAATGCCAAGCAAGTTCTCCCTCTTGAGATCACACTTCCCAAGAAAATCTAGAACTGCTCTGGCTATTGTTCTAGCATCCCCTCCCTCCAGCTCAACAAGGCCTAGGTAGGTAGCCACCACATTTGCCTTGTCCTCACTAAAATACCGAATTACAATCCCAAGGTACTTTGAGACACTTACATCAGTGCTTTCATCAAGAAGGAGGCTGTATTTGCTGTCACCAATATCAGCCACCAATCTTTTAAGGAAATATGGTGCCAACACCCCATGGATCATTTCAGTACTCTTGGTACGGTGCATCCGAAAATGTTTGGCTGCACTGGAATCTGGAAAAGCAGCTTTGCATGCTTTACCAATGTGGTCACAAGAGAGAATGGAGCGGTGCTCTGCTATAGCCATTGCCATTGTTGCCTCTGCCTGTTTTAAAGAGTCAGTGTATTTTGGAGAAAATGGCAATGTAGATTGCTTGGCTTGATTATAAGGCTTGGACTTTTCGTTGTGCTTCTGAGTTGATGCATGCTTTTTAATGTCAGATAACTCGGCACAAAATTCTGTCTTGCAGTACAGACAGTAAGCCCTTGTGTCATTGCCCACATAGAGCTTCAGCCACCCCTTAAATTCAGGGATCAGCTCCCATTCTTTTCTGTATTTTTGGGAATATATTTTAGAGTGTGACATGTTACTATTTGAATGTGTGTAATGTTCTAGCTGTATGTGTATATGTATTCATATTTGTATTGTGTATGCAATTTTTATATTTGTATTATGTGTATATGTTTTTTATATGTGTATATGAGTTTAATGAAGTTTATTGTTGTGTTTGAATAAGTACAGTGTACAGTCTCTAGATAAACTATCTGAATTCAGTGAGTTCAAAAACTGGAATGAACTAAAGCCCTGTGGTAGTGAGTAATATAAACACATGACAAGAATAAACGGTCACAATAATCTTTCAAATTTAATACAAAGGAGAAGCTGGTAAGTGATTGGTCTGTGGCAACACAGCGTGCACATGCGCAGTTCATTCACATCTATGTCAGCTGCTGTGCGGTCAACGGAATGCGCTGCTCGTCTCTCAGCCACTCACTGAACAGAGCAGACGCACAGAGGGGTGTGACTGCAGCAGGGAAGCAAGACCTCGTGCTCGCGCAGGACAGTACTGGTGACATTTGGAAAGTTGCTAAGGTTCGTCCAAAAAGTCGCTAGATTTGTCACTAGTCGCTTTTTTGGGAAAAAAGTCGCTAAATCTAGCAACAAAGTCGCTAAGTTGGCAACACTGGTAAAAACATGGAAATGTAAAAAGGGACAGGGTTTGAATGAATTTTCTTCCCATTAAGAATGGAGTGTGTTAAATTAGAGAGATGCATGTGTCATTATGAAGACCATCATTTTAGTTTTATCTGCATTTAGAAATAATTTTAATGATTTGAATTGGGATTCTATTCCCTTAAAAGCTTTTTGAAGTTTATTTATCGCTTCAGCCAAGACAGGAGCACAGCAATAAATAACATCATATCATCAGCATAAAAGTTCATATTTGCGTAATCAACTTTTCTTCCTAAATGATTTATAAAAATAAAGAATAAAAGTGCACTGTTGCACCTCTTTATGGACAGACAACACATTAGAAAACAAACCATCAGCCTGAACACAGAGTCCTATCCAACAAATAATGTGAAAACCAAGTAACAGCTCGACTGGACAGCCCTGAGTCAGTCAACCTCTGCAGCAGAATAGAACAGTCAATGCTATCAGACACCTTCCACGTATCAATGAAAAGTCAAACACAGTGTTGTTTCTTGTCTAAGGCCGTGACAATATCATTAACTACTTTCACAGCAGCAGTAGTTGTGCTATGGCGTTTTCTAAAAGCAGACTGGTATTCATGTAGTCATGTATTCACTCTATAAATGTTCCTTTAATTGTTAGCTTATTAAAAGTTCTAGTGTTTGGGCAAGAGCTGATAATTTGGGTGTAGGCCTATAGTTATTAAGATGACAGGGGTCTCTACCTTTTAGCAGTGGGAGGTTTAAGAAGTAAGCATCTAAACCATCTGGTTTTGCAGATTTTCTAGGATTGAGTTTTTCACTATAAAATACAATATTCATGCTATATCGTGCAGTCCAGACCTGCAGTTAAAACAGTGTACGAATATTTGTGTTTTTATCAATTAAATTAACTGTATTTATGTACTAATTATGTATTATCACATTTCAAGACAACATGTGTTTAAAGGGTTGAAACCTGACATTTCTGTCATGTTTTTCCCAATAAATTAATATATTTTCTCTTTTTTATTGTTATATCTTAGATCTATACCTTTTATGCACATTTTACCTTATTAAGATTGTTTTGTGTTAAGCAAAGAGAAAAAAACAGCTATTTATTTAATGATGCTCTCTTCAATAAGCTCCCTCATTCTCCTTACATACAGAATAACAGTGAACTGATTAGAGTAATTAATGATAAGCATTATCCTAATCAGTGCAGCATCATTAGTGTTCATTTAAAATAATAAATATTACATTTAGGTAGTTAGTAATACATTTATGAAATAATTTTAAAATTACTTACTTAGCTTTTCTGGATGCTTTGACCACTGGCAGCAGCCTCAGAAGACATTTCTCTGATGGATCATATTTACTCAAATCAAACTCATCCAGATTCTCGTCTGAGTTCAGCAACACAAATGCCAGAGCTGACCACTGAGCAGGAGAGAGACTGACTCCCCTGAGATGATTGTGATCTCGACTGTTCAGATAATGCTGTACTTCCTGCACTAGAGAATGATCATTCAGTTCATTCAGACAGTGGAACAGATTGATGGATTTCTCTGGAGATGGATTCTCCCTGATCTTCTCCTTGATGTACTCGACTGTTTCCTGTTTGTTGTGAGAGCTGCTTCCTGTCTGTGGCATTAAGCCTCGTAAGAGAGTCTGATTGGACTCCAGTGAGAGACCCAAAAGAAAGCGGAGGAAAAGGTCCAGGTGTCCATTCTCACTCTGTAAGGCCTTGTTCACTGCACTTCTGAGGAAATCAGACATGTTTGATTTGGTTAAAAGATCAGACAGATGAGTGATTTGTTGTTCTGTTACATTTCTGCTGATGAAAGAGAGAAATGCATATGAAGCTGCCAGAAACTCCTGAACACTCAGATGTACAAAGCTGAACACCTTCCCAAAGTGAAGCCCAAACTCCTCTCTGAAGATTTGGGTGCACACTCCTGAGTACACTGACACTTCTGTGACATCAATGCCACACTCTCTCAGGTCTTCCTCATAGAAGATCAGGTTTCCTTTCTCCAGCTGTTGGAAAGCCAGTTTTCCCAGTGCCAGGATACTCTCTCTGGTCTGCTGAGGATCAGGGTCACATTTCTGATGGTACTTTTGCTCCTTGTGTTTGATCTGAAAGATCAGGAAGTGTGTGAACATTTGGGTCAGAGTCTTGGGGATCTCTCCAACCTCTGCTTCACCTAACATTCTCTCTAGAACAGTGGCTGAAATCCAGCAGAAGACTGGGATGTGGCACATGATGTAGAGGCTTCTTGAAGACTTCATGTGTGTGATGATTTTATTGGCCAGGCTCTCATCACTGATCCTCTTCCTGAAGTACTCCTTTTTCTGAGGATCACTGAATCCTCGTACCTCTGTTACCTGGTTTACACACTCAGGAGGGATCTGATTGGCTGCTCCTGGTCGAGAGGTTATCCAGAGGAGAGCAGAGGGAAGCAGATTCCCCTTGATGAGGTTTGTCAGCAGCACATCCACTGAGGTTGACTCTGTCACATCATACAAACTCTCATTGTTCTGGAAATTTAGAGGAAGTCGACACTCATCCAGACCATCAAAGATGAATATCACTTTGTGAACATTACAGTCTATTAACTGTAATTCTTTTATTTCTGGGAAAAAGTGATGAAGAAGATTCATCAGACTGAGATTTTTCTGCTTCATCAGATTCAGCTCCCTAAAGGGAAGTGGAAACATGAAGGTGACGTCCTGATTTGCTTTTCCTTCGGCCCAGTCCAGAATGAACTTCTGCACAGAGACTGTTTTTCCAATTCCAGCAACTCCTTTAGTCAGCACACTTCTGATGGACTTGTCTTTAAAGAGCTCATTACATTTGATGGGTGTCTCCTGTGTTGCTGGTCTCCTGGATGCTGTCTCAATCTGTCTCACCTCATGTTCATTATTCACGTCTCCACTCCAACCCTCTGTGATGTAGAGATCTGTGTAGATCTCATTCAGAAGTGCTGAGCTTCCATGCTGTGAGATTCCTTCATTAATTCTTTTACATTTCTCTCTCAGTTTGGATTTGAGTTTTCGATGGTACACGACAAATCCTGATAAAAAGAAGAATAAAATGTAAACTCTATGATCATCTCTGTTGACTATTGATATTTTCATATCTGTATAGCATATGTAATGTCAGTACTGATCTGTTATTATATTCTGTTGATAAAAGCACATCATTATGATGTGTTTAATAAATTTAGAACAGTTTCCTTCCTCTAAAGTTACAGTGATGTTATAACCCCATGAGCTCTTACTCTTCTGCAGTGTGTTAGCGAGATCTGTGTGGTTCATCTTCTTCAGGACGTGCAGTGTGATCTTCAGCGCTCCCTCTCTGACACTGCTCTGATCCTCCTCATCCTCCACCTCCCTCTCAGAGCATGCTGGGTAATCTGGACTCAGGAGATTCTTAAATCTCTTCAGCTCATTCTTTAACAGAGTGATGACTTTGTGCTCCAGATCCTGATTTGAAACAGAATGAGAAAAATACAGAAACACTATTATGTCACATGAGTATGTGTTCATTACTGAAAACTTCATATTACTGAAAATATAAAACTACATTTTTCTATAATTAATCATAAAGATTCTACAAGCAGATGTAATAAATAAAAAGGTTTTGCACTAAATACAGCTTTGGGGATTTTAAATTCGTGTATTCCAGGCCTATTCAATAGGTGGCATCCAGACAAACTGGTTTCAGCTGAGGGCACAGACGAGCAAAATAATGAAGGAGAGTCATTAAGCATTTCTATGTGTTTGAAACCAATGAGGAAAACACAATACACTCGTGTTCTCTCTTAGTGTTGCTCAGTATTTTGTTCTGTCACATTGCAGTGAGAGTGGAATAGGTGTAATGATTACTCAAATCTCTGGCAGCAGACAGATAGAGATATTAATTAAAATGCTGGGATTAGGAAAAGTTACACACACACACCTTGAATATGGCCTCCAAATGCCTCTTCTTAATGATTTTTGATTTATTCTTCTGCAGTCTATGAACAAACAAAACACTTGTTAAAAGTTTAACAAGGACTATAAATCATATTCATAACTACAAACACAAAGCAGTGAATACACAGATATTTGAGAGATGTTTGATTATGAGAGTGTGAGAGATAAAACACTGCACTCATACATTAAACTGTCCTCACCTCAGATCAGTAGCACAGTCTGTGTCTCTGAAGTCTATTGGTTGATCCATTGACTCGTGACTCTTCATGGACACACAGCTGGGTTCAGGTGAGTCTGATCTCTCACCCTGAATCAGACTAAACACACACAACCACTGCATCATTATTACTGTTCTGCAGCAATACTGAATAATTCAACTGTAGTTAAAATCTGATGGTATTCCTTATTAACACTGATACGATTCTTTAACCTTCATACTTAGATGTGTTAGATGTTTTTAATGTTACTAATTTCAGTAGCTTAATGTCACTAATCATCAGCTGGTTTTGAACATCTTGAGACAAAGCTGCTGAATTAAACTATTCACTAGTCACTTTTCACAGAAACACATCAGAGTCTGATCTGTTTAGTGTTGGTGAATGTGAGAACATTTCTGTTTTTCACTGGGTCACACCCTTCGCTCACCTCTCATATTCCTTTAAGCGCTTTTTCACAGACACACTCATGTTGGAGGTCATGTCTCCTCCTACAGATTACACCTGTAAACCTACACACACACACGCACACACACAGAGAGAGAAAGAGAATTTGAAGGTCACTTATGAAGCAGTTTGGTGACCGTTCCCACAACTAGCAGTGATAATGCTAGCCTGAATGTGGAAGGTTTTTAGAAGCTCTTACAAGGAGGCTAAACGCTGTCAACCTGCGCATGGCTTTGAAAGTGACACTGACTGGCAGCAATTCAATGGCCTTAACATCCCACGTACAGTCATTCAGGCTTTTAGGGAGTACAGGGACTCAAATCTACAAAAAGTTGCAGATTTACAAATGAAGCACTGAGCCCAGTGACACCATTTTTAAAGAACTAGCGATTTTCCCAAATTGGAAGAGACGCCTGACGCTCCAGCACTTCATTAGAGAGAGAAACACTGCAGGACACATATTTACTTCACTCCAACATGGCGGTGTTAAATCTAACCCTGTATCATCACACGCTTCACTTACAGGGAAATCAGGTCCTACAGTAAACTGTGGAAGTTACAACTTCAGTACAAATCAACTGAACTGTTCTTCATCTAGTGCACATTCACAACATTCACATATTAGAGCTTTACATTTACATACTTACTGTGTTTTTCTCCTGCCAATGATTTGCTTCCTTATTCCACAAAATGGACTTTGACTTTCACTTAGACCCGAACACACACACACACACACACACACACACACATCAGTGATAAAGCCCTGTCAGATTAGAGTCATATAAAGTTTGTGCCCCCTCCATTGGCTCTAAACTCCAGTAAACTCCTCTTTGTGTGTGACTGTGTGTGTGTTTCTTATTGACATCATAGATATCTATATTAGAGCCCTAGCTCATACTGTTTAGAAGCCTACTGATACTGATTTCCATTAAGAGCCATTTTTTGTTTGAAATTATTATTTTATTATTTATTATTTATTATTATTTTTTTTATTTCACTATTATTTTCTTTTTTTTATTTTACTTTTTTAATTTAATGGATATGTTTTATTTTTTCAAGCATTTCTTTACATAGAACCAATGATCTGCCAACAGAATAAAAGAATTTAAAGATTGAAATTATTTTTTTAAAAAGTCACTCAATTAAATTTGTCACTATTTAAAATATTTTCTCTTGAGAATCATTTGTAGCCTTTAGATCAGTTTCATTCATATTTCTGATTGTTGTTCAAGGATCTGTAACTACACGTTTAGCTCTTTGCCGGGGTTACAATTCACATAATTACAGTGATTTAGAACCTAAATCTACTTTGGAGGCATCCAATTAGAAACGGGTATTCTCAGTCTGATCACATATTACACATTCCAGCATGTTCTTATACCATATACACACAGTGTGTGTGTGTGTGCGTAATGAGATTACTCTTGCCTGCAAGCGCGTTTTTCTTCTCTCTGATTCATGAAATCGACTTGAGCTTTACAAACATTCCCCACATAATTTCTCTAGAGTACACATCTCCTCACACACACACACACACACACACACACACACACACACACACTGTAATCACAAAGACACCTCATTCTGATGAGGTTCCTGTCACTGTGGCTGTGTCCTAAATTGACAGACATGAACTGGACACTAGAGGGCGCTGCAGCTAGCACAGGAGTACACCTATCAAACATTTAGCTCAAAAGTTGTTCACACTAGTGAAGGAGTATCCAGTGTCAGAACATTGTAACAGTTAGAGGTAAAGTTGTAACTTACTGTTATAGGAAAATAATCAACTTCAGGGCAGTAACTCCGCTTCATCACACCACCCTGTCATATTTTATTCCATACTTATTGTAGCCTGTATAGCGCTAATAACCTGCTAGCTAAAAGGACTAGCGATTTTGTATGAAGACATTAAACATGACTGGTACATTTTCCACTTGCAGTGCATTATGGGTAACACAAACAGATAATGAAATTACCTAGAGTTTTCATTAGAAGAGATTCTGTGTTCTAGTCTTTTTTAAAACACACATGGTTGAGAGATTGTGATTGGCTATACAGTCAGGTCCATAAATATTGGGACAGTGACACAGTTTTGGTAATTTTGCCTCTGTACACCACCACAGTGGATTTGAAATGAAGCAGTCAAGATGTGACTGAAGCGTAGACTTTCAGCTTTAATTCAAGGGGTTTAACAAAAATATTGCATTAACCGTTTAGGAATTACAGCCATTTTTTACAGAGTTCCTCCATTTTCACAGGCTCAAAAGTAATGGGACAATTGACTGATAAGCAGTTTCATGGCCAGCTGTGGCCTGTTTCCTCCTTATATCATGATAAATTAAGGAGATAAAAGGTCTGGAGCTGATTCCAAGTGTTGAATTTGCATTTGGTAGCTGTTCATGGGAACTCTCAATATGCCGTCCAAAGAGGTGTTGATGCAAGTGAAGGAGGCCATCATTAGGCTGAAAAACCAAAACAGACCTATCAGAGAGATAGCAGAAACTTTAGGAGGGCCAAATCAACAATTTGGTACATTCTTAAAAAGAAGGAATGCACTGGCGAGCTCAGCAACACCAAAAGGCCTGGGAGACCACAGAAAACAACTAAAGTGGATGATTGCAGAATTCTTTTCTTATTGAAGAACAACCCCTTCACAACATCCAGCCAAGTCAGGAACACTCTGGAGGAGGTAGGCCTATCATTGTCAAAGTCTACAATCAAGAGCCACTTTCATGAATGTAAATACAGACGGTTTACCTCAAGATGCAAACCGCTGGTAACACTCAAGAACACAAAGGCCAGATTAGATTTTGCTAAAAACCTCTAAAAAAAGCCTGACCAGTTCTGATGCAAGATTAACTTGTACCAGAATGATGGGAAGAGAAAAGTATGGAGAAGGAAAGGAAGGGCTAATGATCCAATGCATACCACATCATCTGTCAAACATGTGGAGGCAGTGTTATGGCATGGGCGTGTTTGGCTGCCAATGGAACTGGGTCACTGGGGTTTATTGATAATGTGACTGTTGATAGAAGTAGCAGGATGAATTCTGAAGTGTACAGAGCTATACTTTCTGCTCAGATTCAGTCAAATGCTGCAAAACTGATAGGACAGCGCTTCACAGTACAGATGGATAACAACCCAAAACATACTGTGAAAGCAGCCCAAGAGCTTGGAAATTAAATGTTCTTAAATGGCCGAGTCAGTCACCTGACCTCAACCCAACTGAGCTGCTTTTCACTTACTGAAGACAAATCTGAAGGCAGAATGACCCACAAACAAGCAGCAACTGAAGATGGCTGCAGTAAAGACCTGGCAAATCATCTCAAGGGAGGAAACTCAGCATTTGGTGATGTCCATGGGGTCCAGACTTCAGGTAGTCATTGACTGCAAAGGATTTACCTCCAAGTAATAAAAATAATCCTAATATTTATGATTATATTAGTTTGTCCCATTACTTTTGAGCCTGTGAAAATGGAGGAACTCTGTAAAAAATGGCTGTAATTCCTAAACGGTTAATGCAATATTTTTGTTAAACCCCTTGAATTAAAGCTGAAAGTCTATGCTTCAGTCACATCTTGACTGCTTCATTTCAAATCCACTGTGGTGGTGTACAGAGGCAAAATTACCAAAACTGTGTCACTGTTCCCAATATTTATGGACCTGACTGTATATATTCTATAGCTCAGCAGGTTCTCCTTCCATGCTGTTTGAAATATTACCAATTTAGTTTGATAGCATTTACATTCTAATTTTCAACTGGTCTATTTTAAGGTGTGTATTATCATTATACCAGGATGCTAGTTTTTTTCTCTCTAATTATTTTTTGTTTAAGGGGGCTACATTATTGTATAGTGGAACATTGACTCTAAGCAATCAGTTAGTTGCCTAATCAAGCTCTGTGGGGTCAGACAGTGATCTAGTTGATACTGTAGATCACTAGGAGATTTATCATAGTTGATAACTCTAGGAGATTATTGATAAAACTCACTCAGTAGCTGATGTGAATGTACATTTGACATGGTACGATGGCAAGGTGCATATATTATGATTAAGACACATTTTCAAAGAGATGAGATAATGATCTGAGAACTTCAGACTGTGGAAATTTGACTATACTTTCTATATTTAATCCAAACGTCATTATTAGATCAAGAGTGTGACCACCATTATGAGTGGGTCCTATCATGTTCTGATTGACCACTACCAAATCTAGAATGGACACAACCTCTATTCTCAGAGCGTCTTCCAGGTTATCAAAATGAACATTAAAGTCTCCAACAATTAATGCTTTGTCTAAAGAAACAACTAGGTTAGACGTATTTTTGTGGCTACATATGTTATGTTAGTAAAAAGAACTTCAAAAGTGTTGAATACTAGATTAGCATTATAAATAACTGCGACACCTCCTCCTCTGCCAGTTAGACTGATGTATATAACTGTATCCAGGAGGACTAGCTTCATTTAATGCTACATACTCATTTGGTTTAATGCACGTTTCTGTTAAACACAGTAAATTTTAAACTCCTGATCAGTAATAGTTTCATTAACAATAAATACTTTAGATGTAAGAGATCTATTATTTAACAGTCCTAGCTTCAGATTAAAGGTGTTGGCTGTGTATTCACTATGATTTAATTTTATGTTAATTAGGTCACTAAAACAAACTTTCTGAGTATTTCTACATTTTTGTTTAGTTCAGGGAACAGACACAGCCTCAGTATAGTGGACCCTATGTGACAACTCAGTGCAGCTAGCAGATGGTCTGTTTAGCCTGCTTGTCTGCTCCCTGGCCTTGGCTCTGGATTGTTACTGATTAACTAGGCCTGTTCTGAGACTATGTGCTATGATGCAAGAAATGACAGCAGCACTTTCCTGAGTGGGATGGACACCGTCCCGCCCTAACAGGCCAGCCTTGCCCTCAAAACTACTCCAATTATCTATAAAGCCTACATTGTTTTTGGTGCACCACCTGGGCATCCAGCAGTTCAGTGACCATAACCTGCTGTAAGCTACACCGCCACACCACTTTTGGATGGGGCCAGAGCATATTACTGCATCAGACATCACCTTCACTAATTTACACACCTCCACGATGTTGCTCTTAGTAACCTCTGACTGAAGAAAGTGTATCTCATTAGCTACCGTTGAAAACCTATTCTTGCCTAAGACTCTAAGATTACCTGCTATGTTCGGCACCCTTGCTCCCGGTATACACCTAACTAGCGCTGCTACCCAATTTTATGTGCCCTAAGATAGAGTCTCCTATAACCAGAGCTCTTTCAGGTTTCTTGGCTGGTGCTTCACTTAGGAGAGCAAACCTGTTAGATATGTGAAGCGGAGAGGATTGGTGCTCCTGTGGGCAAGCCTTAGCATTAGCCTTGGCTTTGCGATTATGCCACCAAGTCATCACTCATTCGCCCCGCTGTGAGGGCTCAAATGACGGAGTTGGGTGATTGCTAATTCCACCTAAGGCATCCAGACTTTCCCCTACAGAAACTACAATACTCTCACTCTCATTAACCCTCTCTGGAGTCTGGACGCGCACCTTAAATGCTGCAATCTTCTCCGTCAGAGAGCTAACTAATATACACTTATGACAAATAAAGCTCTCAACGATGGAGGAAGAATAACTAAACATTCTGCACTCGACAAACCGAAAAAGCTGAATGTTTGCCATGTTGAATGTTTAATGTCTAATGTTCTGTGGTTACTGCTACTGTGGCAGTAGAATGCTTCAACATGTTAAAACTAAAATATTATTTGTTTCAAAATAGGAATGAAGTTTATGATTTCCATGTTCATATTATATTTCGAAAAATGTTGGAATAAATGATGCATTCATACATGCACATTGTTTTGTAGTTAATGCTTAAATATGGCAGTAAAATAGCATTAACTCCTCTCAGCCTGACTAAAACCTGCTTTCTGGGGACTCTATATAGAAACTATTAACAAAAAAGATAATAAACAAACACTTAAATAAACAGTGTCACTCATTTAATACCTTTCTACTCTACTTTTGTTGTCACGTATTTAAATCACAGTTAGTGTACTTTCACCCAGTCAGCAGGTAGTAAAGTAGACAAAATAAATAAAGAGGATGCTCTAACAAACACTACTACTATGATTGAGGAGATTTACCTGTTCAGTCACTGATGAATTGGTTGCAATGTTATTATCCAGAAGAGCTGTAGACTGTGCTGATTGCTGTTTCTCCTGGACATTGTTCTCAGTAGTGTCCTCCTCCATAATCTGCAAATTTATTGTACATTTGGAAGACTTAGTGGAATCTAAAAGAGGACTATTCAACACACAATAAATATGCTGTTCATTACAACAAAAATATAAACTATTTCACTACTGGAACAAAGTTTATGATCTCAGGGTTAAATATAGAATATTTTGGAAGATTGTAGATTAATTATGATGTATTCAGACACACACACATGGTTTCTCATTCCTGCGAGTCTACTTATTTGTGTCTGTTTGTGCTTTCAGTGACTACCGTAACCCAAGATTGCACCTGTCTGTCTAGTCTTCCTCCACACCATTAGTCAGGATTTAGGCCTCAGTTTGTAGATGTAAATGGTGACTTCTCTATGCAAACTGAGGTAAACTTTGGTGTTTGGTGTTGTCAAACATTTGGGTTGCGAGGGAAATTAGGAGACTGGAGGCAGGCTTGGCAGATAACTCAAAAAGGCTCTTTTATTGGCCATTAATACTTCGCTCACTTTTCAGTGGTTTTATTTTAAACAACATACACACACACGGCTCAATGCAGCTCAGCTCTTGCTCTACCAATGCTCTTTTGTTTCCTCTCTTTATCCTTACCACCAGTCAATGAAACATTCATTAGCCTAAATCCGCATGGGTGTGTAATTCTTACCATTCACCTTCTCCAGCTCTGCCGCCCATTCACAAACCGGCCCTCGACCATGGCCCCGCTTTTTCTTTATATATATTACCTCTGGGTAAATTTGTTGGATAATCTTCCATTCATGGGGCGTGAGGTGGAATTTCCGACCAACCGGTTTTGCCAGTTTCACTCACCCTGAATTTCCCACAATTGCAAGTTTAATTCTCGCAATTGTGAGTTTAGGCTGCATCCCACAACTGTGTATTTATTATTACTTACAGTATATGACTTTATAAGTTGCATTTTTTGTCATTGTGTCCACCTGTGGTCATACTGTATCTGAAATCACTCACTAATTCACTATTCCCTCTATAGTGGGTGTCACAGTATTTTTATTACCTTTGTTTGGCATGCATGTTCGATTGTTGATAAATATAGATAGGGGGCTACACTCATTACTGTAGCACTCAGTTTTATTATGTTCCAGTTTAATCTAAAAAATACACCAAAATGATTATGCCAATAAAAAGTTTATGTTTATTGGAAAGTGGTCAGAAATGTACAGTATTTTCATTTTATGGCATTACACTTTAGCCTATGTATGCTACATTCCAGTGTGTCCACCCTGATGCTCAACCACTGCTGGAAGAATTTATTTATGTACTTGTTGCATGCTGTTACTGTAAGTTCCTCAAACCAGAATTCATTATGGTAACAATCAAATCAGACGTTGTAGTTTGTTTTGCTTCTTTACGAATCTAGTCTTTCAGAGCATGACACACCATCTCAAAGGGATTCATATCAGTGGATTCTGGTGGAGTCTTCACCCAATTTATACCCTCTGTAGCAATGACTCTGCTTGCAGAAGTGTGTTTCGGGTTATTGTCCTGGAAAAAGTGGTGATGGACTCTGAAGTTTTTCATAATCTAGGGAGTGGCAGGTTTTTTTTTTATAACAGCATCTTCAAAGAGGGTCTGTCTTTCCATTATCCCTTCCAAAGAGGGTCCATTATCCCTTCGAAGATTGTAATAGGTCCCAGTCCCAGTCTGGCTCCCCAAACATGAACTTTCTGTGGGTGTTTCAGCTTTGGTTTGGACACTCGTTTGCCACTCTTATGACAAAGTGATCCAAAACCACCGTGGTTTCATCAAGTGAAAATGACTTTGTGAAATGTCTCCTTCTCGTTGATCCATATTTGGGCTTGTTGGAGACGTATCTCTTTATTTTTGTCTCTGATCAAGGAACAATTTTGCGTTTTCCCATACTTCCACTCAAGTATTTGCCTGATCCTCCGAATGGAACGCTCACTGACGTCCACTCCACTGTCACAACAGAGCTGTTTTTTCACTGAACTTGCGGGCAGTTCATTATTATGGCTAGTGATGTAGTCTATGGCTGCAACAACGTCCCTAAAATCAAGAGCAAAACATTAAATAAATATTTGACACTTTAGGCACAACCAACGCATGACATTGTTGCAACATGTTTACATTTGTGATAGTGTCATACTGTATGTAGTGGGTAACTAATTTATTTTGAGAGGATTACGTGTGCATGATGTTCGTTCTTTATAATGTCTTCTGATGGTGCTCAATGTAGCATGTACACCAGTGGACCTCAGATGGTGGTGTATTTCTGGAGTGGAACTTCCAGCAGACCTCATCAGCCTGATGTCTTGGGAATGCAGTTTGCTGATCTTGGTCATTTTGAGATTCCTTTACATTTGGATGGACTGCATTTTTTCCATACAGATGTCAAGGTGTCCTTGGGAGCGTTAACAATAAGCGAGAATGGATTGTAGATACTGTAGGCTAGGCCGATCTATCAGGCCAGTCTAAATGCTTAACATGGCGTAATGTACTAAAGACAACGACCAGGAAGGTAAAACAAATTTTATCACACGCTTCTTGTCTTGTGCAGAATTTACCACCAAACAATGACACCATAATCACTAAAACCACCGTCAGCTGACAAGGAAGCAGCATGTGACGTTATACACGCCACTGTTGTTAAGTTACAGTCTAAACACCCAGAAGCTTTTGTGGTCATTACTGAAGACTTTAACAATGTAGATCTGGATTCCACTCTCCCAAATTTCCATCTGTTTGTTGACTGCACTACACGGGAAAACAGAACACCAGACCTTTTGTATGCAAATGTTAAAGAAGCATGTAGTGCTACTACCCTACCCCCACTTGGTAGATCAGACCATAACCTTGTCAGTATTTTCCTGCAATTCAAAGGCAGTCATTCTCCACAAGGATTGAGTAAATTCATTTGATGAACCAAAGTCATTCATTTTTTTTTATATATATTTTTTATTGATTTTTAACAACAACAAAAAAGCAGAGCCAGATCAATATACAATCGACAAACATTTAAACACAAATAATAATCTGTTAGTATAATGGAGTGATCATGGAAAAGCCAAACGGCAAAATAAAAAAAAAAAAAAAGTAGGCAGGACTAAAGTCACGATTGTTCAAGTAGGGTCCATATCTGCCAGAATAGTTCAGATTTTTTCTGTAAGTCATATGTAAGTTTTTCCAAAGGAAGAAAATTAGCCACTTGTGCCAAACACATCTTCAGAGTTGGTACACATGATGATGACCATAAAATAAGTATACATTTCTTGGCCAGATAAATAATGAAATTTAATAAACAGTTTAAATCAGAAGGAAGATCTAGTGATGTTTTACAACTTGAACTTGAACTTGATTTAGACCTTCTTTAAAATATGTACCCTCCCCAAATTACCAAATGAAAAGACAGTTAAATGGTTAGAACAACGACTTGATAACTACTGCAATTCTAAGAATGATGTTAACTTGTTAATAGTTCAAATACGGTTTTACAAATCTGTGTAATCATCTCATTATAATGAAGGTAATTTTAAAGTGCATTGTTTTTTTTTAATCCCATCTCATTATTATGAAGGTAATTTTAATACATTACAAAAACTCACTTTTTCACACAAGACAGTAAAATGGTTAGGACAAATATTTCATAACTATTGCAGCTGCAGACTATGAATTGAGTAATACAGAGTTGAGTTATTTTCAAATAATGTGCACATTATGAATTCAAAATACATGTGAATAAAGAAAGAAAACTCAGTGAGGTCTATGAACTTTAAAAATATAGTAAACAAAATGGCAAGTAAATAGCACAGCAACTATATTTGCATTGGTATTAACTGAACATATTTTACTCCAGAAAAAATTTAAATAGCTCATTTCTCCTTTCACCATCTCTTATCATGAGCTATAGTTGTGTTCATTGTGCATGTCTTTCCACTTCTTTATCCACTGAATTCTTTGCTTGGGAGTTTTTCATTTCTGCACATTTCTGTTCATTTTCATAAAGCACAATCTTAGTGTTAACAGGTCAGAGGTAGAATTACACTTACTGTTTTGTAAAAAAAAAAAAAAAATGTTGCATAAATTTGATATCCAACAACAAATATTTGATCAAAATGCATGTTTTAGTCTAACATATTGCTCTTATTTCTCTCTTGCGCTCCGTCTGTTTGACACGCATGCACGCGCATCTTTAAAGTTTAACAGCGAGTCGGTTGCTGTTATGACAAATTGTTTTGCGAAATGGAAATATGCACATGACTTTTAATTCATAATATTTACAGATTATATACAATAAGAGTAAAATGTAAGTTATGCGTTGGAGAAAAGCATCTCTTAAGCGCATTAAACAGCACAAGCACTCGCGGTATTGTCTTGTGTTTTGGCTTGAGACTTAGTAAATGCGTGAGAGTTGGCAACTCTGCAACTGCGACTTTATATCTCACAACTGTTAATCAGCACTGAACTGAGTAATATTTATGTACACATTATATCATGAACACCTGCAGAGAGCACAATGAAGTGTGTGTTTACAAAGCACATAAAATAATGATCCTCTGCATTACACTCATGCAGTCACGTGGAAATGGATTTTCCAATGTCTGTATTACTAAATATTTGTGTGCATTATTAGGCTATTTTTATTCATATTTTATTGTGGATATTTTGTGTTTTCTGGAAATCATGACATTAAACGTGCAGTTAATAAATTATCAGACCCTATTAGAGAATGATGTTAATTCTCTGTTAAATATATAATGTAATAATCTATAAGCCTAGGCATATTTAAAGACTGATTCAAGACTAATCATTGCCAAGAGCAGTCTGATCTGGCCTGTGGACTTCTGTGTTCACTTTAAACCAGTTTTTTAAATAGTGAAACTTTAAATCTAAGAAAAGAACAAAAGTTTCCATTGGCAAGAAAGGAGAAAATGGAGTTCATTCAACGCTACTTTAGGAAGAATATTTACACATTCACACACGAAATGACTTTCTACACTGAAAAAAGCTCATTGAATCCACACTCTCACCTGAGCTGAGGATCAAACTCAGGTTGCTGGCTTTATACAGCAGCCACATTACTGCTGCACTATTCTACCACACACCTTTCAGCCCTGTTCATTTAAATACTAAAGTTATAGCACCTGTATATGTGAATTGATCACACTCACTTTACATAATTCAGTCTTGTAATCAGAAACTGGTTTAAATTAGCTTTAGCATAAGCAATGAAATCCAGTTATGATGAGAAATGTAATATTTTTATGTAAACCATACCTAATATTTTCTCTTAAATCTAAGCGAACACACATTGCATTGTTGTCAGTGTGCTGTGTGTTGAGCTGCAGTGTGTTGTTCCAGGCGCCACCTGGTGGATGTTGTGTGAAGCACAACAAATGAATTTAAACTCTAAGAAGCGAGACTGCAGGGTGCCGCGTGATCACACGTGACGAATCGCGTGAAACCACGTGAAAAAACGTCCAGTGAAAGTCACATCATCAGTCATTAATAAAGTATATTCAACTGGTTCAACTGGAAAGTTATTCCCAAGTGTAAACCTCAGAAGTTTTATAAACACAGCGTATGTTTTTAAACTCTTGGTTCTTGGTAGGACCGTAATATCAGATTATTAACTTTTTAAAACTTATTGAACATATTCTAATCAATGAACACCAATTAACAGTACACATCTTCCTCATAAAAAATCACACTAGTGCAGAATTTCAAACTGATTGCTGTAGATTTTTAAAATCCATTCCATAAGAGGACTAAATTTAACCAAAACAATTCACACGCTAAAGTCATAAACACTCACTATGAGCGTGTGATGATGGTTTCTTAGGGTGAAACACTTTAACTGGAGGATTTTATGGGGTTTTTTGGCATGTTTTTATGCATTAGTTCGTTTATCATCCCGTTTCTGTGCTAAATATCTTCAACACAGAACATTTAGAGTGAAAAGAAAAGAAAGCTTAAGAATGCAGCAAACAGGAGCTGTGATATTTTATTATTTTATTCTTTTTTATTCTTCTTTAAGTGTGTTATAAAAATGTAAAAGAAGGGAAAGCATTAGCAGCAGTGGAACAGTGTTAGTGTATATTATCAGGAACACTTGTGTCTGTGGGGAACGATGTCACGGAGTGAAGTCACACAATGAAGCATTTTGATGCCATAGAGGTGTTTCTGCTTCTGTACCAGAACATTTCTCTCTCTCTCTCTCACACACACACACACACACACACACACACACGCAGTGTTCAGAGGAAGCTGAAGATGAATCTCCTACTACGAGTTTTTAAGTTTGCAGAAATGACAGAGAAGCTAAAAGGACATTGAGGGAAGCGGGAGAAAAAACTATTAGTTTGGATAAAACAGGTTTTGTGTGTAATTAGAGGTCATGTGACCAGAAAGACGTTAGAAGAAAGATGCTACTGATGTGGTGGAGAAAAGATTGAACACAGTTAAGACCTGATTTTACTTTCATTTCCTCATTTTAATTTGTGTTAAAAGCTAAGAGGAAATGATGAGGACAATATCTTTTTTTAATTGTTAAGCAGCTATTTGTTATGCTGAATGTTTGTGTTGTATTAACTCTTATTCATGTCTTTCTCATGCGAGAGCGAGGCCAGAGAAGCTCAGATGAGAGAAGAGGCTCCGGTGGAGGAAAGCTTTCAGCCTCAAAAGGAGAAGATGGTGCTGGAGTTTTGTGCAGGTGTTTAACTGGATTTTCTCAGCAGAGAGTGTGAGGACGGCTGACCTGAGCGCACAGAGCAGCATCAGCAAGCGCCGCCATTAAGAGAGAGCGTGTAGTGACGTGGATTTGCGGCACATACGAAGGTCCTCACAGGCAGCGAGCGGTGAAGCGAGCGTGCAGAGAAACTGTCGCATGGGAGAGAACTTCAGCTGGAAGAGCGCTGAGCACAGACCCTACATTAACACTAACAAGAGACAAGTCACTCGTGTCGCTGCTAGTTTGTCTCGTCTGGGTGTGAATTCATTCCTTCATCTTCAGGAACCGCTTTATCCTGGTCAGATTTTTGTTTGGTGTTTAAATCGTAGCTTCATGTCATCTGTTTCTTATTTGTTTGTTAGATTGTTTCTCAGATCTCCATGTTATGCATGGTCACCTGTTCCTTGCTAGTGTGAAGGTAGGATGAGGCAGGTGCACTTCCTTTCCCCTCGCATGTCAGGGGCTACACTAATAAATACCCCCCCACACCCAAACACTTATTTGGTAAGTGTAGGTGATTCCACTTACAGAAATAAAGAAATGAAGTCTTCATGTTCTGCCTCCTATATGGACTCAGAGCCATTTACTGTTCATTGTGTAAAATGTTAAAAGAAAGCAGATTATTTATGGGTCATTAGTGATGTATGACCTACAACCTTTGTGGGAAATAAGTTCACCGTGTTTGTTGTTGCCATGACGCCTCACACTGTACATTGTTTTTGTTGGAGCAAAGCCTGTAGGTTTATTCATAGCAATGAGTTTAAATACTGCTAATTAATATTTACCATGCTAATTGATATTTCAAGTCTAAAAACACACACAGTATCATAGAAACTTGACTGCACTGTGCTAGCTAGCTTAAAGTCTATCTCTAGTAGTTATTTTTTTATATTTTTTAATATTTTTATATGTATTTATTCAACATTATGCTAATGATGACACATTCTTTGTAGATTCTCTGTAATAATCCTTGAGGGTTATTATGTTCTATAATACTGACTATACAGTTTGCTGTGTTGAGGAGGTAAATATACATCACTCATCAGAGTTAGCTGGCTAGCTTATTGCTAACAAAAGATGAACATGGAGGTGTGCATGTTTTTTCCAGGCCAAAATGACACTCACCATTCAAGTTAAGTCAAACACAGCACTATATTACAGCATGGATACAGACTCAGGTGCAAACACACACACACACACACACACACACAAATAAAAATATGAGAAACACACACACAAATTATATATGAAAAATATATAAACAAACCATTTAATAAATTGAAACATAATTATGTACATAGTCAACTAAATTAAACTTTTCTAATCTTAATTTTCTAACAACTTCAGTAGGAAACAAATTACTTTAACTCAGTGTATAAATCGTGTGTAACTTTGAGCAATGACCAAATTACTGCATTGAACTGATACTATAAGATATTTATAATGTGTATTAAACATAAATGTTTCCTTCTGCTACATGTAAATGGAAATACATGAACATACAGTATAGACAAATCTATTAAATGACATTATAAGTGCATTAACAGTTTCTGTTTTGCTGTTAATAAGAAAAGCTTGATTAGTGTTCAGTTAAAGTTAATTTATCTCAGCTGGTGCATTTTTACAAACAACTAGAGAAGCAGAAGTGCTGACATCATCCTCTGTGTGTGAGACTCAGATCAGATCAGGATCGAAGCGGCTCAAATCTGTAGAGAAAGAGAAAACAGCATCAGTCATCAGATTCCTCACAAGAAAAATCAGTGTAAACACTGTGTGTGTGTGTGTGTGTGTGTGTGTGTGTGTCTGTGTGTGTAAGCGTAAAGTACAGTATTTATATTGCAGAGCCCCAAATACACATATTAAACTATAAAACAAACACAAATGATTAAACTACATAAATCAGTAAAACATTTTCGTACACAAAAAGACAGATTCAGGTATACAAAATACAAAAACATAAATACCACAAATGATGTAAAAATTGGGGGGCTGGATCATTGTTTCTGGGAGAAACACACTGTTGCCTGATAAAGCCACCAGGGGGCGCCCTCATCAGATGCCTGAACAAGCTCAACTGGAGTATTCCTACAGTCACTACTCACAGCTTGTGATGATCGGTGAGGATAGAGATGTAGATTGTAAGCAGAGAGATGAGAGGTGAGGATAGAGACGTAGATTGTAAGCAGAGAGATGAGAGGTGAGGATAGAGATGTAGACTGTAAGCAGAGAGATGAGAGGTGAGGATAGAGACGTAGATTGTAAGCAGAGAGATGAAAGGTGAGGATAGAGACGTAGATTGTAAGCAGAGAGATGAGAGGTGAGGACAGAGACGTAGTAAGCAGAGAGTTTTGTCCACAAACTGCGCTCCTGCTTCAGTTCCACAGACCAGCACAGTGAATAACACTGGTGTTAATCTAAACACCGTTTCACAATCTAACACTTTTTTCAACCCTCATAAGTAAATCCCCAAAATACTTAATCTCTTTCACAAGCGAAAAGCTCTCTCCCACTCTTTTCCGAGAGAGAACCCACATGCAGAAAGTGTTTTTATTTCTTATTACTGTACAAACACATTAAGATACAGAATCTCCTCTGAAGTGTATAAAAAGACGTTAAACCACCAAATCACTGTTACTGTGTGTGTGTGTGTGAGTGTTTTAGTCAGTAACTCACTGTAGTGTCTCCAGTTTACAGTGTGGATCCTTCAGTAGATCAGAAAGCAGCTTCACTACTGATTCTCCTGGTTTATTGTCGTTCAGATTCAGTTCTCTCAGGTGTGATGAGGTGTTTGACTTCAGAGCTGAAACCAGAGCAGCACAACCTTCACCTGTAATATTGCAGCGTTCCAGCCTGTAGAGAGATCAACATTTATAGATCAATACACACACACACAACCACACACACAATGCTTCACAGCCCATGAAGTGTGTACGTCTATTTCACTGTTTGTTATTTTTGAATCTGGAAAACTATAGCAGTTATTGCTGCTCTATTAAAATTGTGCTCCAGGACAGACAACATTTTATTAATCTAAAACAGCCATATGACACAAATGCAGGATCCACAGTGTGAAAGTGATGATCTGACCTCAGTGTCTCCAGTGTACAGTGTGGATTCTCCAGTCCAGCAGAGAGCAGCTTCACTCCTGAATCCTGGAGGTTATTGTTACTCAGGTCCAGTTCTCTCAGACTGGAGGAGTTTGAGCTTAGAACTGAGGACAGAGCTCTACAGCTTTCCTTTGTGAGATTACACCCACACAGCCTGGGAGAGAAATGATGATATATCAGAACAGTGACATCTCAAAAAAAAACATACAGAAATATAATTTATCCTTTTACTTAGATCATTTTGCATGTACTGTGTGTGTGTGTGTGTGTGTGTGTGTTTGTGTGTGTGTCTGGGACAGGGGTCTTTTAAATCTGTATCTAAAGCATGTGACACTAAATTTTGTCCCCATAATATCAAAACTACAATTTAAGTTAATATTTTCTGTTTCTCTTTGTGTGTGTGTGTAAAAGTACAGTATTTATATTGCAGATTTCCAAATACACATATTAAACTATAAAACAAACAGAAATGATTAAACTATGTAATCAGTAAAACATTTTTTTTTACACAAAACGTACAAAAAGACAGATTCAGGTATACAAAATACAAAACCATAAATACCACAAATGATGTAAAAATTGGGGGGCTGGATCATTGTTTCTGGGAGAAACACACGATTGCCTGATAAAGCCACCAGGGGGCGCCCTCATCAGCTGCCTGAACAACCTCAAACTGGAGTATTCCTACGGTCACTACTCACAGCTTGTGATGATCGTTGAGGACAGAGATGTAGATTGTAAGCAGAGAGATGAGAGGAGGGACGTAGTAAGCAGAGAGGTTTGTCCACATACTGAGCTCTTGCTTCACTCCCACAGACCAGTACAGTGACTGTAAATCTGACTGTAACACTGGTGTTAATTTAATCACTGTTTGTCAATCTAACAGTTTTTTCATTCCTCATGAATAAAATGCCAAAATGCTTAATCTCCTTCACCAGGGGCAAGCTCTCTCCCACTCTTTTCCCAGAGAGAACCCAAATGCAGAACAGTGTTTTTATTTCTTATTACTGTACAAACACATTAAGATACAGAATCTCCTCTGAAGTGTATAAAGAGACATTAAACCACCAAATCACTGTTACTGTGTGTGTGTGTGTGTGTGTGTGTGTTTCAGTCAGTAACTCACTGTAGTTTCTTCAGTTTACAGTGTGGATCCTTCAGTAGATCAGAGAGCAGCTTCACTACTGATTCTCCTGGTTTATTGTAGTTCAGATTCAGTTCTCTCAGGTGTGATGAAGTGTTTGACTTCAGAGCTGAAACCAGAGCAGCACAACCTTCACCTGTAATACTGCAGCCTTCCAGCCTGTAGAGAGATCAACGCTTATAGAACAATATGCACACAAAGAGCTTCATAGCCCATGAAGTGTGTGCATGAAAGCCAGAATTAAATCCAGATTGTTACACATCTATTTCACTGTTTGTTATTTTTGAATCTGGAAAACTATAGCAGTTATTGCTGCTCTATTAAAATTGTGCTCCAGGACAGACAACATTTTATTAATCTAAAACAGCCATATGACACAAATGCAGGATACACAGTGTGAAAGTGATGATCTGACCTCAGTATCTCCAGTGCACAGTGTGGATTCTCCAGTCCAGCAGAGAGCAGCTTCACTCCTGAATCCTGCAGTTTATTGTCACTCAGGTCCAGTTCTCTCAGACTGGAGGAGTTTGAGCTGAGAACTGAGGACAGAGCTCTAGAGCTTTCCTCTGTGAGTTTACCCCGACGCAGCCTGGGAGAGAAATGATGATATATCAGAACAGTGACATCTCAAACACAAACATACACAAATATAATTCATTGTAATAAAATACACAAATGCCATTGATTAAATTCTGAGAATGTGCACTTTAAGCACATGTGAATTGTTGGAGTCCAAATATAAAACTGTAGCATACAGAGGCAAACAAAAAATAAATCCTATATGCTACACTGGCATGTGTGTGTATGTAGACTTCTATAGAAAAGATAACAAAGATGGCAGTCCATTATTCTGTTATTCACTATTCATCATCATTATTCATCACTATTTGAGTTTTTTCTTGTGACTAATATAAGCTGTTTTTGTCAGTGACGTGTCCACAGTATGAGATTTATAAGCATTTTGTAAGCATTTTGTAACAACAGTTACGTTGTGTACCTGTTTAGCTTCATTTTTGGAACTTTTGTCTCTGTGTGAGTTTTCTCTTTGGTTGTTTTTTTGGTCTGTTTTCCACACCCTCTCTATGTGGCCTTGCCTCTGACACTGTTTGGGATGACTGATGGCATCATGGGATGATTTGCCACATCCACACCATTTCTGGCTTTTTGCAATAAGACATTTTGTGAGTTTTACATTCTAAACTCTTTATCTGTAACTCTGACGCATCCTTTCCTGCTGTCTCCATTGATATTGCAGTGGTCAGTGCCCATTCAAGGGTTAGTTCTCTTCCTGACAGTAGCCTCTTTTGAGTGCTTTGATTATGCATGCCACATACAAGCCTGTCTTTTACTGCATCAGAAAGTCCATCTCCAAAGTCACAGTATTGGGAAATTTGATGCAATTCTGCAGCGTATTTGGAAATGCTTTCATGCTTTAACTCGTTCCATTTGTGGAATCCCAAATCTCTCAGCTATACTAGCGGTTTTGGGCTCAAGTGATTTTGTAAAATGTCAACAATTTCGTCAAACATCTTGCTTGCTCAGGGGGAACTATACTGCATAGAAGACTGTATGTTTTAGCACCCATTAAACTGAGAAGTGTAATGACTTTCTTTTTCTCCTCCATGTTGTTGGCATCGCAGTACAGTTCAACCTTCTCAGTATATGATTGCCAGGCCTCATTTCCTCAAATTTACCAATTTTCCCAACTAAGGCCTCATCACATTCACTTGCTACTTGAATGTCTCTCACGGTTGTACTGTACACTGTTACTCTCACATCTATTTTGCAAGCTAGCATCAGTGACTGCCTTCTCTATACTCGTCCGCTCTTTCCTCTCGCTGACGCTCTGCTTTCCTCTGAATGTTTCCGTGCTTAGAATTAGAGTTTTTATGTAGTGAACACAGACAAGCGGAGTGATACACACAGTGAAATGTACCTGTGCTGTTGGATCGCCGCTTATCCAATCAAATTAGTGGATCGGAACTAACTGCTGCTTAATAATAGTGAAATAAACAGTAGCAGGCACAAAAGGAAGAAAATAATAATAATCTAAAATATAAACATTTTATAAAGAGTTTTAAAAAATAGAATAGACTTCAAGAATTAAAATAATATAAAAGTAATGTAAAAGAAACATGCCAGTGAAAGTAAGAAAATAATAAAAGTGAGTAAAAAGCTGGTAAAAGTGGGAAAATGTTTTAGCTGGTTTTAAATCAAAGATAGAATGAGCCTGATGAATATTTACTGTTAACGTGTTCAAGATATTTGGTGCATTAAAATAAAAAGCTGCTTCACCCACTAGATGATATTAACACACAATTTGTCACAGAGTTTATCAGGCGTTCAGAGATGTATGAAGGCGCTATAGCATTAAGAGATTTAAAATCTAGTACAAACATGTTATAGTCAATGCTAAAGAAAGTAGTCAGGCAGTGGAGTGATGCTAAAATCACGTTTTCTAGTACGTTTATAATATTCTCACTGCTGCATTCTGCACAAGTTGTAGTTCGTTTACTGTAGCAGTAGGAAGTCCTGTGAGAAATGCATTACAATATTCAAGGTGAGAAAAAACTAATCAGAGATCAATTTCTTGGTATCATAATATCATCTGGACATAAAGTCTGACCCGCGCTATATTCCATAAATTATAGAATGCAGTTTTAGTAATGTTATTAATTTGTGGTTTAAAAGATAAATCAGAGTCCAGAATTGCACCAAGATTTCTAACTTCAGTTCAAACAGTCCTTATTTAGTTTAGAAAAAAATCATGATTAGTTTAGCCAACAGCGCTGAACAAACAGGTTACAAGATTATCAGCATTAGTTATATCTGGCCTTACAGATATGTATAACTGTGTATCATCTGCATAGCTATGCAAACTGACTCCACGCTTCTTAATAATCTGACCTAGCAGCAACATATACTAGGTCTATAAAAGTGAAATATAAGAATATAAAATATAAAAATAAAGAATAGAAAAGCTAGGCCAATACAGAGCCTTGTGGTACAACACAGAGAATATCGTGCTTATCTGATGTTCATCTAGAATAACAAATTATTGTCTTCCAGTTAAATATGTAGAAAACCAGTTTAAGACAGTCCCAGAAAGACCAACTATTCTCAAGCTGTTCAAGAAGTGTTATGTGATCTATAGTGTAAATGCAGCAGTAAAATCTCAAAGCACTAAAAGCACAAGGACCAAAACACCGTCTGCTTCAGCATTTAATCTCAGATCATTTACTACTTTAATAAAATGCTATTTCAGCACTATGATATGATCTGAAGCAGGAGGTGAAACATTGCTGGTGTTATGGAGGCAGACGGACGCAAGTGCAAGTGGCTTTTATTAAATACAGACAGGGGAACTAAACTAAACCCAAGGGCTAATCAATACTTCACACACTGAACAAGGAAGAGGTCAGGTGATCAGCACACAGGCATTAACTAGACAGTGTAAAAGTGTAAACAATACACAAAGCAGAGTCTAAACAGCAAGATAAACAAGCAACAATCAAACAGCACACACAATGCTCGACCAAGACTTCACAATGAAAGAGTGAAAGTACGGATTATTTCAAGGAGTGTGTGTCAGTGTGAACAGATTTGCATGATCAAGTCCAGTGATTTCGTAAAGGGATTGGTGTTTGGTTGTCATGTGACATGGCGACTAGCTGGGAATCATGGAAATGGCAGTTCTCTTGACGAGGCATTGCACATGTGGACCTGACCACTGGTTTCATAAATTAACAAGCTATTTGAGGATTTAGTATTTTTCTAAGTTGTACTAGCGTATAAATTAATCTAAAGACAACCCACAATGCACCTGTAGGGGGCGTACATGTGCTCTAATTGATCTTCGGTATCCAGAAGGCATTTGCAAATAAAACCAATAAAACAGTTTATTTTGTAGTTTAACCTGAGTATTAACCTTCCCAACATTAGTATAGAGTGAAATGTACATTTTACTGTTATTAGGTTTATACTATAATAATGACAATCAAATAAACAAAATGTGAAAGTGATGATCTGACCTCAGTTTCTCCAGTGTGGATTCTCCAGTCCAGCAGAGAGCAGCTTCACTCCTGAATCATGCAGTTTATTGTAACTCAGGTCCAGTTCTCTCAGAGTGGAGGAGTTTGAGCTGAGAACTGAGGACAGAGCTCTACAGCTTTCCTCTGTGGGATCACAGTGATACAGCCTGGGAGAGAAATGACAATATATCAGAACACTGACATCTCTCTCTCTCTCTCTCTCTCTCTCGCTCTCTCTCACTCTCTCTCTCTCACACACACACACACACAGAGCAACTACTTTTTGTGTTTTGTGTTTTAGATTAGTTTAAACTTTGTCATCGTGCAGAGTATGAGTACAGAGTCAACAAAATGCAGTTTAGCACCTAACCAGAAGTGCAAATAGCAATATGTCTATAAATATTTATATTTATGTATATATATGTTCAAGGTATGAGGTACAGAAAGTAGAGACCAGCTCAGTGCAAATTACAAGGTGTACAGATATATAAGGTGCATTGTATAGAGACGTGAGGTACATATACCTGGTAGAGAAAGTAGAGACCAGCTCAGTGCAAATATAGAAGGTTCATGTAATAATTAGTCAGTAATGTGCAAGGAGGCAAGTTCTGAATGAGGTGTAATGGCAAGTTACCATGGTAGTGCAAATGACAAGATACAGGTGGTGTTTAAGAGTGCACACAGCATTAATATTGTACAGTACAGTGGGCTTTTTTATAACATGGGTTACAAGGGTTCTGGCTGTGTTTTAATTATTTTATGGGTGGTTACTGTGTCGACACACTTGTTGATGTGATCCAGAACAGAACTGGTGTATATATTACTGTCCGTGTCGAAATCCAGTGTGGCCTGAGAAGCAGAGGCATTCCAGTCTATGTCCAGGAGCTGTAGTGAAGAGTCTGCTCCTTCTAGCCACAGTTTTATAGTCCTCGCTGGGGGTTTCACACGTTTGATGATGGTGTGTAATTGGGGAGCAGGAACAGGGAGATGTGATCTGAGTGTCCAACATGGGGGAGGGGAGGAGCTCTGTAGGCCTCAGTAATGTTTATATAAACATGATCAAGAATGTTGTCTCTCCTCTTGTAGGGCAAAAGACGTTTTGATAGAATTTCGGGAGCACCGTCCTCAAATTAGTGTGATTAAAATCCCCAGCACTGATAAAAGCTCCATCCGGATGCGTTGTTTGCAGCTTGCTAATAACAGCACCAGTTCTTTCATGGCTATTTTAGCACTGGCATCCAGGGGACATATACTGCAGCAATTATGGTGCATGTAAATTCACGGGATTTTGTCGGCTGTACAAAGTGATTGCAAGGTTTTGACGAACAACCAAGTTTAAAATAATTGGTCTTCAAGATGCCTCTGACACAACCACAAACCTGAGATTAAAGCCAGATTTTCATGATTCTGGTTCACTCACAAAATCAAGGCATAAAATCAGTGCAGTGTGTAAACATCAGCAGGTTGTAATGTCACACAAAGCAGCACAAAGTCACTGTAAAAACATGGAAATGTAAAAAGGGACGGGGTTTGAATGAATTTTCATCCCATTAAGAATGGAATGCGTTAAATTAGACAGATGAATGTGTCACTGTAAAGACCATCATTTTAGTTTTATCTGCATTTAGAAATAATTTTAATGATTTGAATTGGGATTCTATTTCCTTAAAAGCTTTTTGAAGTTTATT